>NC_052336.1:6136430-6297696 GCF_016432855.1 Salvelinus namaycush
ATACAACACCACTCCTACTGTAGTGTACAACACACAACTCCTACTGTAATACAACACACACTCCTACTGTAGTACAACACACACTCCTACTGTAAATACAACACACACTCCTACTGTAGTACAACACACACTCCTACTGTAATACAACACACACTCCTACTGTAATACAACACACACTCTACTGTAGTACAAAACCACACTCCTACTGTAATACAACACACACTCCTACTGTAATACAACACCACACTCTCGTAGTTACAACACACACTCTACTGTAGTACAACACACCTCTACTGTAGTACAACACACACTCCTACTGTATACAACACACACTCCTACTGTAAGACAACACACACTCCTACTGTAATACAACACACACTCTACTGTAATACAACACACACTCCTACTGTAATACCACACTTACTGTAATACAACACACACTCCTACTGTAGTACAACACACACTCTACTGTAATACAACACACCCTACTGTATACAACACACACCTACTGTAATACAACACACACTCCTCTGTAGTACAAACACAACTCTACTGTAATACAACACACACACTCCTACTGTAGTACAACACACAACTCCTACTGTAAATACAACACAAACTCCTACTGTATAATACAAACACACTCCTACTGTAATACAACACACACTCCTACTGTATACAACACACACTCTACTGGAATACAACACACACTCCTACTGTAATACAACACCACACTCCTCTGTAATACAACACACATCCTACTGTAGTACAACACACCTCCTATGTAGTACAACACACCACTCCTACTGTAATACAACACACACTCCTACTGTAATACAACACACACTCCTACTGTAATACAACACCACACTCCTACTGTAATACAACACACACTCACTGTTAGTACAACACACACTCCTACTGTAGTAAACACACACTCCTACTGTAATACAACACACACTCCTACTGTAATAAAAACACACACTCCTACTGTAGTACACAACACCACTCCTACTGTAATACAACACACACTCCTACTGTAGTACAACACACACACTCTACTGTAATACAAACACACACTCCTAGTAAACAACAACCCTCCTACTGTAATACAACACACACCCTAATGTAGTACAACACACACTCCTACTTGTAGTACACACACACTCTACTGTAATACAACACACACTCCTACTGTAATAACACACACTCCCACCCCTACTGTAATACAACACACACTCCTACTGTAATACAACACACACTCCTACTGTAGTACAACACACACTCCTACTGTAGTACAACACACACTCTACTGTAATACAACACACACTCCTACTGAGAATACAAACACACACCTACTGTAGTACAACACACACTTCCTACTGTAGTACAACACACACTCCTACTGTAGTACAAACACACACTCCTACTGTAATACAACACACACTCCTACTGTAGTACAACACACACTCCTACTGTAAACAACACACCCCTACGTAATACAACAACATCCTACTGTAGTACAAACACACACTCCTACTGTAGTACAACACACACTCCTACTGTAGTACAACACACACTCCTACTGTAGTACAACCACACTCCTACTGTAATACAACACACACTCCTACTGTAGTACAAACACACACTCCTACTGTAGTACAACACACACTCCTACTGTAATACAACACACACTCCTACTGTAGCACAAACACACACTCCTACTGTAGTACAACACACACTCCTACTGTAGTAACAACAACACACTCCTACTGTAATACAAACACACACTCTACTGTAGTACAACACACCACTCCTACTGTAGTACAAACACACTCCTACTGTGTATAAAACACACACTTACTGTAGTACAACACACACTCCTACTGTAGTACAACACACACTCCTACTTGTAGTACAACACACACTCCTACTGTAGTACCAACACACACTCCTACTGTAGATACAACACACACTCCTACTGTATTACTATACAACACACCTACTGTAAACAACACACACTCCTACTGTAATACAACACACCACTCCTACTGTAGTACAACACACTCCTACTGTAGTACAACACACACACTCCTACTGTAATACAACCACACTACTCCTACTGTATAGTACAACACACCATCCTACTGTAATACAACACACATCCTACTGTAGTACAACACACACTCCTACGTTAGTACAACACACACTCCTACTGTAGTACAACACACACTCCTACTGTAATACAACAACACACTCCTACTGTAGTACAACACACACTCCTACTGTAATACAACACACACTCCTACTGTAGTACAACACACACTCCTACTGTAATACAACACACACTCCTACTGTAGTACAACACACACTCCTACTGTAGTACAACACACACTCCTACTGTAGTACAACACACACTCCTACGGTAATACAACACACACTACTGTAATACAACACACACTCCTACTGTAATACAACACACACTCCTACTGTAGTACAACACACACTCCTACTGTAGTACAACACACACTCCTACTGTAATACAACACACACTCCTACTGTAGTACAACACAACTCCTACTGTAGTACAACACACACTCCTACTGTAGACAACACACACTTCTACTGTAGTACAACACACACTCCTACTGTAATACAACACACATCCTACTGTAATACAACACACACTCCTACTGTAATACAACACACACTCCTACTGTAATACAACACACACTCCTACTGTAATACAACACACACTCCTACTGTAGTACAACACACACTCCTACTGTAGTACAACACACACTCCTACTGTAATGCAACACACACTTCTACTGTAGTACAACACACACACTCCTACTGTAGGACAACACACACTCCTACTGTAATACAACACACACTCCTACTGTAATACAACACACACTCCTACTGTAGTACAACACACACTTCTACTGTAATACAACACACACTCCTACTGTAGTACAACACACACTCCTACTGTAATACAACACACACTCCTACTGTAGTACAACACACACTCCTACTGTAGTACAACACACACTTCTACTGTAATACAACACACACTCCTACTGTAATACAACACACACTCCTACTGTAGTACATTACACACTCCTACTGTAGTACAACACACACTCCTACTGTAATACAGCACACACTCCTACTGTAGTACAACACACACTCCTACTGTAGTACAACACACACTCCTACTGTAATACAACACACACTCCTACTGTAGTACAACACACACTCCTACTGTAGTACAACACACACTCCTACTGTAATACAACACACACTCCTACTGTAGTACAACACACACTCCTACTGTAATACAGCACACACTCCTACTGTAATACCGCACTGCTACTGTAATATAATACACACTTCTACTGTAATACAATACACACTCCTACTGTAATACCACACTGCTACTGTAATATAATACACACTTCTACTGTAATACAATACACACCTCTACTGTAATACAACACACACTTCTACTGTAGTAGGCAGGTAGGCGAGCGGTTAAAAGCATTGGGCCAGTAACTGAAAGGTCACTGGTTTGAATCCCGAGCTGACAAAGTGGAAAAATCTGTCATTCTGCCCTTTAGCAAGGCAGTTAACCCCCAACAACAACTGCTCCCCGGGCGCCGATGACGTTGATTAAAGCAGCCCCCCTGCACCTCTCTGATTCAGAGGGGTTGGGTTAAATGCGGAAGACACATTTCGGTATCCCCCTTCCCTTTCCCTAGTATAGCACTTACTCCTACTGTACACAAAATGAACTGTGGTTGTGCTACACTACAGTACCTTGAGAAATAAAATCTATAAACAGTAACCTGAGTGTGACAATAACCAGTCTCTGAGTTGACAGATCTAAGCCCTGTTTAGTACGGCTTGGTGCGTGAGTCTACACACATCTGAAAAAGAACATCTATACGATAACCAAAGCTGACAGACCAGGGAGAATACAACAATTCACATGATGTCTGCATGTCATAGGACATGATCTCACAGCAATAATGAGTAATCTGTAATGTTATGTTGTCCAGGTGGTGTATTGAACACTACTGTACACTCTTAATAATAAAGGTGCTATCTAGAACCATAAAGGGTTCTTCGGCTGTCCCCATAGGATAAGCCTTTGAAGAAGGCCTGGAACCCTTTTGGTTCCAGGTAGACGCTCTTATCCAGAGCGGCTTACAATTAGTGCCTTCATCTTAGGATAGCTAGGTGAGACAACCACATATCACAGTCGTAGCTTGTACATTTTCCCTCAGTAAAGTAGCTATCAGCAAAATTAGTGATGGTAGGAAAAGACAGGTGCAGGCAGTCATGTATCTAATCTTCTGTGTTGTGTTGTGTTGTGTCCAGGTGGTGTATTGAACACTACTGTTGTCATGTAGCTAATGTTCTGTGTTGTGTTGTGTCCAGGTGGTGTATTGAACACTACTGTTGTCATGTAGCTAATGTTCTGTGTTGTGTTGTGTTGTGTCCAGGTGGTGTATTGAACACTACTGTTGTCATGTAGGTAATGTTCTGTGTTGTGTTGTGTTGTGTCCAGGTGGTGTATTGAACACTACTGTTGTCATGTATCTAATCTTCTGTGTTGTGTTGTGTCCAGGTGGTGTATTGAACACTACTGTTGTCATGTAGCTAATCTTCTGTGTTGTGTTGTGTTGTGTCCAGGTGATGTATTAAACACTAGTGTTGTCATGTAGCTAATGTTCTGTGTTGTGTTGTGTCCAGGTGGTGTATTGAACACTACTGTTGTCATGTATCTAATCTTCTGTGTTGTGTTGTGTTGTGTTGTGTCCAGGTGGTGTATTGAACACTACTGTTGTCATGTATCTAATCTTCTGTGTTGTGTTGTGTTGTGTTGTGTCCAGGTGGTGTATTGAACACTACTGTTGTCATGTAGCTAATCTTCTGTGTTGTGTTGTGTTGTGTTGTGTCCAGGTGGTGTATTGAACACTACTGTTGTCATGTAGCTAATCTTCTGTGTTGTGTTGTGTTGTGCCCAGGTGGTGTATTGAACACTACTGTTGTCATGTATCTAATCTTCTGTGTTGTGTTGTGTTGTGTTGTGTCCAGGTGGTGTATTGAACACTACTGTTGTCATGTAGCTAATGTTCTGTGTTGTGTTGTGTTGTGTCCAGGTGGTGTATTGAACACTACTGTTGTCATGTAGCTAATCTTCTGTGTTGTGTTGTGTCCAGGTGGTGTATTGAACACTACTGTTGTCATGTAGCTAATGTTCTGTGTTGTGTTGTGTCCAGGTGGTGTATTGAACACTACTGTTGTCATGTATCTAATGTTCTGTGTTGTGTTGTGTCCAGGTGGTGTATTGAACACTACTGTTGTCATGTATCTAATCTTCTGTGTTGTGTCCAGGTGGTGTATTGAACACTACTGTTGTCATGTATCTAATGTTCTGTGTTGTGTCCAGGTGGTGTATTGAACACTACTGTTGTCATGTATCTAATCTTCTGTGTTGTGTCCAGGTGGTGTATTGAACACTACTGTTGTCATGTATCTAATGTTCTGTGTTGTGTTGTGTCCAGGTGGTGTATTGAACACTACTGTTGTCATGTATCTAATCTTCTGTGTTGTGTCCAGGTGGTGTATTGAACACTACTGTTGTCATGTAGCTAATGTTCTGTGTTGTGTTGTGTTGTGTCCAGGTGGTGTATTGAACACTACTGTTGTCATGTAGCTAATGTTCTGTGTTGTGTTGTGTTGTGTCCAGGTGGTGTACATCACGGCCACCATGCCCTATGTGGTGCTGTTCGTCCTGCTGATCAGAGGCATCACTCTGCCAGGGGCTATGGACGGCATACGGGCCTACCTCCACATCGACTTTAAACAACTCAACGACCCCAAGGTCAGACAGGTCTTTAGAGTACAATACAATGTGTTACTGAAATAATTAATGAAATAATAATGTTACTGCAATATTTCCAATTACTTAAAAAATTCCCAGGTTCCTGGAATCAAGAGAGAATTAACTAGAAATCCGGGATCCACCGAACAAGATTTCTTAAAACCTGGGAATTTTGGAAAAGATACAAGAATTTGTAAACCCTTTTACTGAGAGACACAGCTTCAGAGTGCAGGACAGTGTTACTGCTAGAGCTCCCATAGTCACGTCCAATATGGAAATAAATGTAATTAACTAATTTAGAAACCAAAACATGTGTTAGCTGTTTTTGTAAACAAAGTTGAGGGATAAAAAGATTGGAATAAAAAATCTGGGAGGTCGTGATGTTGCATAATATGCCATATTCAATATAGAACACAGTAAATGAACGGTAAGGAGCACTTTTTGAAAACATGGCCGAGGAATCATATCAGAGACGAGATTATTTAGAGCCAATAGTCAGTAGATAGTCAGTACTCAGGAGAGATTCTGTCAAATGTAGTGCTGTTCTCTGTATCTTATTGTAATGCTATGGGCTCTTTGAGGAGAAATATTTAATATTTTTTTAAGGAATGGGGCAGTTTCTTAATTTCTTTGCTTGATTGAAGAGATAGTAAAGTGTTGGAAAGACAGGGGGGATAGGGGAAGGGTGAGTCAAAGGGCAGTGGGCCGGGGTCAGAGGCTGTCACCGCTGGATCACACAGGCCACAAGGACAAATCTTTGAGAGCAACACATAAAGTATCGTTCTATGTTCCTGCTGTAGGTGTGGATTGATGCTGCTACCCAGATCTTCTACTCATTGGGAGCTGGATTTGGAGTGCTCATTGCATTTGCCAGCTACAATAAATTTGACAACAACTGTTACAGGTAAGACGTATCACTGTGTTGATATCACGGTGCTGTCCTCAGTGCTTCTCTATCATGACCTTACAAGGCTTACATGACCTTCTATAACCCATAACCAGGCAACGAGATAGAACAGATCCTGTGCTTTGTTTAGTTCTCTTAAGGTTTGTCTTTCCTGTTTTAACTGGACAGAAAGGTGATGAGTATCAGGCCAGTGGACCTTCTGGCTTGGAGCTAACAGGATAAGTGCAGGCCATGCTAGGCCAGATGATGGCTATAGCCATAGGCAGTGTTACCTTTCCTGCCATTCTGTCATCCTCTAAACCCCTCACAGAGAAACAGACATTAGACTGTGCGGTCTGCTGATCCTTGTCATCACTAATAGGTTCCTGTGAAAGTGGAGAGGTGGGTGCTGCTATCAGACCCATTCTGCTTAAAAAAAACGTGTGTAGATATATGGTCTCTTTTGTATTCCAGCTGTGTTTGTGTATGTATAGGTCAGTAGGTGTCTCGCTGGCTGCAGTGGTAACAGTACAGTAATGTTTGTCCATGGACCATTGTCCACCCATTCTATAGACCAATTTCCCGGCCGCATCATGAAAAGTTGCATGCGCAGGTTCGCACCAGAAAATGGGCTTGTTTACATTGAAGTGAATATGACCACATCCAACTTCAGACGGAGCTCATGTATTCAGATGGTTATCATCTACAACATCACAGATGTCATCACAGGATTGATTACCTAGCAAACTAGCAAGCCAGCAAGGCAAGGTAAAATATCACAAATAGAGCTAGATAAAGACAGAAGAATAATATACTTGTTGAACACAGCTAATTAGCTATAGCCATCAGTCTTGTGTGTTTTTATGGTCATCACTCACTCACTGCTAAGTTTGTCAAGGTGTATAGCTATCTGCTACAAATCTGTAGGAAACGTTGTGAATTTTCCACCAAAGAAACATATGGTTCTCAGAACAGTATGTGCTAACTGGGTGTCCTGCATCATTCACAGAACATTGTGGGAAGGTTGTATGCAAAATGACTATAGGACTACCATGCTCTCACCAAGCTCTCGGAAACATATGGTTCTCAGAACGTTATGTGTTAGCTGGGTAGTGTTATTGTAGTGTGACGCTGTACAGCCAATTTCCCACTCTTATAGATTACTTATCCTGATCTAAACTCCCCCCCAACACAGCTGAAGGCCTCATGTGTGCTCAGCTGGGCCATATTTGGGAGCTGAATGAGGACTTGTGAAAGTTGGCTGTTACGTCCGTAGATATTCTCAAAGGACATCTGAGTGGGTAGCAGCTGGTTGTATTATTCTCCATATTGTACACAGATGGGACGGTTGAGGTCAGACTGTGGTCCATGTTCTCTCTGTCTGTCTGCTGACTGAACGTGGGTTGATGTCTGCTGACTGATCGTGGGTTACTGTCCACAAACAGTCTTCAGGCTTTCACCTAGTTTGATTTCCAGGTGGGCCTCAAAGGCTCTCAAACAACATCCAGTCCCTCTGGCATCAAAATGGTTAATTCAAACCAATACAACATTAAACACTTTAAAGGGGCAATCAGCAGTTGATGCATCCATTTTTGGACATATTAATGATATGTACTCCTTGATTCTTGAAGAATATAACTTATAAATGCCTCATGAGCTTAGTTCAACTGTCGTACCCCACCAGAACCCAAAATATAAGCTTTGTTTTACTCCAAAGTTTGTAAACAAAGTAAATGTAAACAAACACGATATAGCCTCAAAGCATGGTTTACACTATACGTTTGATATCGTGGATGGTCAGTCCTTGAATCTATAGCTCTGTCTTTGAATTTGAGAGAGGTTACATTTCTCAGCTTCTTACCAAAACAGGGGTGGGGAGGGACTCTTTTTTTATTGTTTCTGTGATGTGGTGAGGTTGGACCCAGGTGCAGAGAAGAGACCAGACGAGGAATCAGTGGTTAAGGATAAACATAAATACTTTACTGAGAAACAGTAGCCGCAGGATCACAGTACACTAGAAAAACAACAACCACTAAGTCGCAAACTCACTCCATAAACAACCGCACACAGTAAACAATTCAAGCTTCTGCAAAGGACCACAGAAAACACACCTCTTTTAACAGGGACACAATCATGAAATAATAAGACACACCTGAGTCCAATAAAAGTCCCTAGGGCGGTCTCTGCTGCCCTCTGGTGCCAGGAGGAACCATGACAGTACCCTCCCTCTAGGAGTGGCTCCAGCCGCGGAGCCATGACGACCACCACGTAGTTGTTTGAAGTCTCTAACAAGACCCGGATCCAGGATGTCCCGAGCAGGCACCCATGCCCGCTCCTCGATACCGTAGCCCTCCCAGTCCACCAGGTACTGCAGGGCAGAGGTGGGACCAAGTCATTGTTTTACAAGTCACAAGTAAGTCTCAAGTCTTAGCACTCAAGTCCCAAGTCAAGTCCCAAGTCAAGACAGGCAAGTATCAAGTCCTAAACTTTGAGTTTCGAGTCCTAAACAAGTCATAATGTGCTCTTCACCAAATGTAATACCATTTTATATTTTTAACAAGAGTAATAGTTAGTATATTACATTTACGCAAATCATGAATGCTTTTAAAAATATCTATATATTTATTACTTTCCAAATAAACGTTATATTTCCATGGAAATACATGGGTAGCCATGAGAAAGACCCCCCCCAATAGTGACTGACTATTGAGGATCGCTATGGGGCGCAATTGGGCGATGTAGGCTTGTACAAAATCGCCCAACCTTAAACACACACACACACACACACACACACACACACACACACACACACACACACACACACACACACACACACACACACACGCACACACGCACACACACACACACACACACACACTCTGTGTGGTTACAGTAGGCTAACGTATGTCAATGGTTTTAGGAACAGCAGTAACATCAGGCAAGATTTAGGCTAACAACTGCCTAGCCAGTTGTAGCTCAATCTTGGGTGCAATGAAGCTTATCCTCAATACTGACAAAACTAAACGAATGTTTTTTTCTAAAGCAAGAATTAGATCTCTGAACTTTTCACCTATTATTACCTGTCAGGGCATTGAGATTGAGACTGTAACCTCATATAAATATCTTGGAATTTTAATTGATGACGGCCTCTCTTTTAAATTGCATATTCAACAACTTACAAAAACATTTAAGCTGAAATTGGGATTTTATTTTAGGAATAAGGCCTGTTTTTCTTTTGAGGCCAGAAGGAGGCTAGTATCAGCTACATTTATGCCTTTCCTAGACTATGGGGATATTTTATATATGAATGCTTCTGCTCAGTGTTTGAGATCAATTGACACCCTTTACCATGGCACTTTGAGATTTATTTTAAACTGCAAAACCCTTACGCACCACTGCACTTTGTATACCAGGGTTGGCTGGCCTTCTCTAGTCACTCGTAGGCTCAGTCACTGGTATACTTTTATTTACAAAGCCATTTTGGGTTTACTACCTTTTTATTTGGGCATTTTTATTGTTCAGAAATGTGGTGGGTACTCTCTTCGTTCGCTGGACTTTATCCTGCTAACTGTTCCAAATGTCCGAACTGAATTTGGTAAAAGGGCTTTTATGTACTCTGCGCCATCGTCTTGGAACGCCTTACAAAATACTTTTAAACTGGAAGAACTTGTCCCGATTGGTATTTTTAAATCACTGATGAATGATCTTGAGACTGATTCCCTGACCTGTCAATGCTTTTTAATTTGCTGTTTTTGATTTTGTTATACTCTATTCTATGGGTTTTACTAGATTACTTGTAGTTTTTCATGTTTTTTGTCTGTAATTTTTGTAATGACTTGGTGCTGCCTAACTTGGCCAGGACGCTCTTGAAAAAGAGATTTTAAATCTAAATGAGCCCTTCCTGGTTAAATAAAGGTTAAATAAAAAAATTAATAAAAAATGATCACGTTCCCGCACTGACTGACTGTGTGGAGGCTCATTAATTTAACGTTACGTTAGCCTACATGCTACACTAGTAAAGTTTTAAATTATATAGCTGTCGGCTATATTAGCCATGACTTACCGTTCTTTGTGCAGCTTCAAATGTCGAACAAAGTTGGAAATTGTTGTGCCTCCGTCTGTAATTTTCTTCCTGCATGTTTTGCAAGTTGCAATCCGTTTTTTTGTTGATACTGCGTCGTCTTTATATCCGAAAATAATAATTTGGGGTATCATCTTTCCAAGGGCTCCATCTCAATTCACCCGCCGACGTTCCTCTGCAACTTTTTCTCAGCTGGCACAATTTGATTGGCTGCTGTCTGATTCAAACTGTAA
This sequence comes from Salvelinus namaycush, assembly GCF_016432855.1. Taxonomy (NCBI): domain Eukaryota; kingdom Metazoa; phylum Chordata; class Actinopteri; order Salmoniformes; family Salmonidae; genus Salvelinus; species Salvelinus namaycush. The sequence goes on from NC_052336.1 coordinate 6,147,530, forward strand.
TCCGTTAAATGAAGAGTTGATGTGCTGCACACTTTTTTTTAATAGCATCATTTTTTATATTTGGGCTTGGGGAGGGTACCAAGTCAGGTCGAGTCAAAAGGCTCAAGTCCAAGTCAAGTAACAAGTCATTGGTGTTCAAGTCAAAGTTGAGTTGGAAGTCATCATATTTGTGACTCGAGTCTGACTCGAGTCCAAGTCATGTGACTCGAGTCCACACCTCTGCTGCAGGGTCCCTCGGACTCAAGGAGCCTCCAACAGACGCCGGACCGTGTAAGGCAGGCGGCCATCCACAAGTCGAGGGAGCAGAGGAGCAGGTGTCGGGGGAGAGAATGGACTGGTCCTAACCAGCTTGAGACGGGAGACATGAAAGGAGGGACAGACTCTCATGGACCTGGGAAGTTGGAGATGATAGGTGACCGAGTTGATGCGACTCATGATATTGAATGGTCCTATGTAGCGTAGAGCGAGCTTCCGCGAGTCCAACTTTAAGGGAAGATCACAGGTGGACAGCCACACCCGTTGAACCGGTCGGAGGAGTCGAAGAGGTCTTCAGTGCCGGTTTTCCTGATGTTGGTGTCAGGCAGAGGAGTGGAGCAAGGAGGATCGCGCTCTGATCCAGATGTGGTGACATCGTCAAATGAACGCCTCGGCTGATGGCACCTCCGCTTCGGCCTCTTGTTCAGGAAATAGGGGGCGGCGAACCCGAACTGACACTCAAATGGCGAGTTCAGCAGTGTGTTATGAGCATACTCTGCCCAGATGAGGAACTTGCTCCAGTTGCTGGTTGGCCCGCTCAGTTTGCCCATTCGACTGAGGGTGGAACCCCGAGGAGAGACTCGCCGATCCCCCCAACGGGGAACAGAAGGCCTTACAATACCATACGACAAACTGAGGCCCACGATCTGAGACAGTGTTCGGGGGAACTCCGTGTAGTCAAAAGACATGTATATTCACGAGATCAGCGGTCTCCTTCACTGAAGGCATCTTGGGTAAGGTGACGAAGTGGGCTGCCTTGGAGAACCGATTGACCACCACCAGGATAGTGGTAAGCCCTTGAGATGGAGTTAACCCTGTGATAAAATCTACAGACAGATGAGACCAGGGCCGGCTGGGGATGGGTAGAGGTTGGAGCAACCCGGCCGGTCGCTGACGTGAAGACTTGCTTTGGGCACAGATGGAACAGATGGAACAACAAAGGATCTCACATCCTCCATCATGTTGGGCCACCAGAATTTCCGCCAGTGTCCGATTAACCCTTTGATGCCCAGTTCCTTTATAGGATAGTCCCCATTGTAGTACTTGGGACCAGGCTGATTGCCGGGGTCAGGTTCTTGGGTCTGGGCTTGTCGGACCGTGGTCTCAATACTCCATATCACAGGGGCCACAATGCGTGAGCTGGGGATGACGGGCTCGGGATCCCTCAACTCGTTGGAGACATCATGTTGGAGCGACAGGGCATCTGCCTTCTGATTCTTGGATCCCGGGCGATAGGCTAGTGTAAAATCAAACCTGTTAAAAAAACAGAGCCCGCCTGGCGAGCGTTCAACCTCTTGGCTTCTTGAATGGAGACCAAGTTCTTATGGTCCGTCCAGATCATGAAAGGATGAGGTGCCCTCTCCAACCAGTGTCTCCACCCCTCAAGAGCCCACTTAATTGCCAAGAGCTCCCGGTTGCCTACATCGTAGTTGCGTTCCGCTGGTGAGAACCATTCGGAGAAATAGGCGCATGGGTGCAGTTTATTGTCCTCCTCGTTCCGCTGTGAAAGGACCGCCCCTGCTCCGGTGTCCGAGGCGTCCACCTCCACCACAAAGGGACGAGTCGGATCAGGATGAACGAGGATGGGTCCAGAGGTCAAACGTCCCTTGAGCTCCATGAATGCCCTGTCATCCTCGGGGTCCAGCAAAAATGGGTCTGAGATTTGCGGGTTAGGACTGTGAGAGGCTCTGCACCCGCACCAAAGTTGTATAAAAAACGCCTGTAAAAATTGGAAACCCCAAGGAACCGCTGGACCTGCTTGAGTGAGGTGGGACGGGGCCAGTTAGCGACCGCCTCAATCTTCCATTTGGATCCCTGTGGTAGAGATAATGTGACCCAGGAAGGAATCCTGGGATACGTGGAACTCACACTTCTCTATCTTGACATATAGTGGACTCTGCAGGAGGTGTCTCAGGACTTGGCGGACGTGCAGTATGTGTTCCGTAAGGGTCTTGGAGAAAATCAAGATGTCGTTGAGGTTAACAAAGACGAACCGATTCAACATATCCCTCAGAGTGTCATTGACCAATGCTTGAAAGACTGCCGGTGAGTTCGATAATCTGAAGGGCATGACTAAATACTCATAGTGGCCACTAGGGGTGTTAAAGGCAGTCTTCCATTCATCTCCCTCCCTGATTCTCACCAGATTGTAAGTGTTGCGGAGATCCAGTTTGGTGAAGAATTGGGCCCCTTGGACCAACTCCAATGCGGAGGACATCAGGGATAGGGGGTAACAATTCTTGATTGTAATCTGGTTCAGCCCTCTGTAGTCGATGCAGGGACGCAGGCCTCCATCCTTCTTACATCCACCAGCAGGGGATGTAGAGGAGCGATTGAAACCTGCCTCCAGCGACTCCCGGATGTAATTGTCCATGACTGCTGCTTCAGGGGTCGAGAGGGAATACAGACGACCCCGGGGAGCCTTCGTGCATGCGCCTGTCACACTCCTGTGGGCTCAGACGTGTGCGACCCAGCTGCATGGGATCCTCCATGCTGGGCTCGGTGGCCTTGGGGTGCTCAGGAAACCGGAATTCTGGAGTGGTGTCAAAAGGGGTCTGTCTCCCCTGTTCTCGGTTGTCAATCCTGATTGCCAGCGTTTTCAGGGACTCGACGTCCTCTCCTAGTTCCTGAGCGGGCAGTTCATCTTTGATGGAGTTAGACAGACCCTGGTGACCGTTATACCGCTCAGGGGCTGGGATCTTGGGTTCCTGGTGCAGGTTCCCTGGAGGAACCACGACGACGTCTGTAGCACTGGGCGATGAGACCTGTGCATTGGATCCTCCTGGGTTGGGGGCGTGCCATGGTTGGAGGACTCAGCAAGTGCCAGAAGGTTCCCGGAGATTTGGGAGAGCTGTTCTTGCTGCCGTCCTAACAGTGCTCCTTGGTGGGCTACCACATTCCGGATCTGGGAGATCTCTGCTGGGTCCATGTTGTGGCAGAAGCTTGCTGTGATGTGGTGAGGTTGGACCCAGGGCTTGGTGGTGGGGTGGGGGGTTACGGCAAGACAAGACCCTCAAGACAAGACCCTCAAGACACGACCCAAGATATGGTTCCAATAAAAATGTTGGTTTAGATTGACTATGGTTCAAGGAAGCAGCAGGAAGTCGAAGTGTTAATATGGTGGGTTTATTATTGTTCTTAAACCTGTCCTGGTACTATCATGGTAGCTTTATTTTTCTAAACATGTTTTATGTGTGTGTTCTCTTCCCAACAGGGATGCTATCCTGACCAGCACAGTGAACTGTGTCACCAGCTTCTTTTCAGGGTTTGCCATCTTCTCTGTGCTCGGCTACATGGCCTACAAACACGGAGTCAGGATAGAGGACGTGGCCACCGAAGGTGAAAGGAACCCTACTAGATATGCATGCGCACACACACACACACACACACACACACACACACACACACACACACACACACACACACACACACACACACACACACACACACACACACACACACACACACACACACACACACACACACACACACGAACACACACACAGTAAGTGGTGTGGAGGATGACATGCATAACACACCCAGACCACACACACTCCAACAACACACCCGACTTCATTTAGACCCAGATTCATGACCAAACTGTCCACAGCATAGATACCTCATAAAACACAAAGAAAAAGATAGGAAGATAGACATGCCTTATTAGGAAACATACAGTATAAGGCTATATTGCAGGCTACCCACAGTATTCTCTTTTCCCTGGTCAGCCCCCAGAGTGCTGTGTTTGTATGGTGGATCCACCCAGGCTATGACTCAGCTAGGACAGACTCAACACATGAACAGTCCCTGTCTGACCCTGAGAAGAGCGAGGGGAGTCACCTGCTCTAAGGGAGGACAGGATTCTGACAACACCCAGCAGTCAGTCATCTACACACCATTTAGAGAGTTTCAAACCCAGTCAAAACATCTATAAATTCATCATGGAACTAAACATTCCTCAAGCTTACTGTTACTGCTCACTGAATCAAACAACTTAAAGGAAAGATTCACCCATTTTGAATGTTATACCGTTTTTGTTAATCTATAAGCAATTTCATGTTTTCATGTATATCTGAGCTACTGCCATTCAAGCAGGCAGAAATATGGCCAGCATGACAAGTGATGCAAAACTCGTCATACCGGCTGTATTTCTGCCTGCTTGTACGGCAATAGCTCAGATACACATGAAAACATGAAATGATCCCAGGAATCGATTGAACATTGCTCAGTGATGCACAAAAATGATATAACATTCAAAATGGGTGAATCATCCCTTTAAGAATGAGCAGCAACGTGCAATGCTTTTAATATAATTGATTGCAACAGTAGCTGAGAGGCTCTAGGGTTCAGATGGAATTGAAATACCAGAGAACATTTCAAACTGTTTTTTTAAGGCAAACAGTTTCCAAGAAGTCACATAAATACTGGCCTGCTGTGGAGAGGGGTTGGCAGACATACAAAAAGAATGGGATCTGTTAAAAATCTGCTTTGCTTTCTAGTTCTTCTGTCTTCTACTTGCCACTGTCTCTAGGTGTCTGTCATTTCGTTGTCATCTTATATCCTCACTTCTATCTTTCTCCATCCGCTCCTCCTTCTTTCACTTTCCTTTCCATTGTTAAATCATCTCTTATTTCCTCTAAAACGACCTTGTGGACAGGGTCAAGCTCAGGACAAAGAAGTTATACATCAACATCCCACCCAACAATTTACTGTTTTATTTCATCATCCCACCAAACAAGGCACCGTTTTATAGACTGATGGTAATCATTTGGCTCTGGTATGTCCTATCACAAGTGTCTCTATCTGTGTATCTTTGTGTGAGTGCAGGTGCAGGACTGGTGTTCATCATCTATCCTGAGGCCATCTCCACCCTGCCTGGATCTACCTTCTGGGCCATAGTATTCTTCATCATGCTGCTGACTCTGGGCATCGACAGCTCTGTGAGTTACTGGCCCTCCTCAGGGTTGAATGACTACATGCTATGTCCCACCACAGGGCACATATGGCTACTGACCATTTGTTTCTATCTTATGGTGGGTTTATCTGATCTATCTAGTGGATTTATAGTATGTGAAGATTAGAATACTATATAATCTCCTCCACTCTCTCTCTCTCTCTCTCTCTCTCTCTCTCTCTCTCTCTCTCTCTCTCTCTCTCTCTCTCTCTCTCTCTGTCTCTTTCTCTCTCTTTCTCTGTCTCTCTCTGTCCCTCTCGCTCTCCCTCGCTCTGTCTCTCTCTGCATTATTCTACTTTCCCATGGTTGCAGTGAGTGCTCTAGGTATTGTCTAGACTAGAGGCAGTGTGGGAAGGCAGTTGTTTTGACTGTTACCCAATAACCATGAAGCATGAGGTGGAAAATCACATGTACCGCAACCTGAAACACAGGAAAACTTTGTTCACAGAGATTTACATTTTTCCTCATTCAATATCTCAGTTACACAAGGTGATAATTTACTGTAAATGAAGAGAGAAAGGAAATTCCACAGCAGGGGAACATTTTATTTTACAGTAGTAGTCATGCCCAATGTAGCACTGCACTAAGAATGCTAGGTCTGATCATTTATATTCTAGGCCAAAGGTATTCTGTTTGGGTGCGAAGACTTTGTGTGATTCTGTTACATTGCTGCTGTAGGCACTATGGTTAATATGTTTGTGCCACTGAATCATCCTAATGTCTGTCTGTCTGTCTGTCTGTCTGTCTGTCTGTCTGTCTGTCTGTCTGTCTGTCTGTCTGTCTGTCTGTCTGTCTGTCTGTCTGTCTGTCTGTCTGTCTGTCTGTCTGTCTGTCTGTCTGTCTGTCTGTCTGTCTGTCTGTCTGTCTGTCTGTCTGTCTGTCTGTCTGTCTGTCTGTCTGTCTGTCTTCTAGATGGGCGGTATGGAGGCAGTCATCACAGGACTGTCAGACGACTTCAAGATCCTGAAGAGGAACAGGAAGCTGTTCACCTTCGCCACGGCATTCGGAACCTTCCTTGTCGCGCTCTTCTGCATCACTAATGTGAGGTCACTTCCTGTTCCTCTGAGTCACATATGATTTTCATAGTTGTCATATGATTGCATAAATCAAACCAAAGAGACACAAGATAGAGTGTGCCTCTGTGATTTAGGTGGATCAGTCACAGCAAAGACAGAAAAGGGAAAGCCCTGTCCAACCATGTGAAGTATTGTTATTGACTGACTGGATAAGCTTTGTTTCATGCTTATCCTTGTCAGCTCACAGTAGTTAACTGCAGCCAGGTTGCCCTCAGTAACATCTGCAACAACCTTTTGTCATTGTGTCTCTGTATCTGTCTCTCTCTCTCTGTCTGTCAGGGAGGTATATATGTGCTGACTTTGTTGGATAACTACGCGGCGGGGACCTCCATCTTGTTTGGGGTGCTGATTGAGGCCATTGGGGTGTCCTGGTTCTACGGTATGTATAATCGGTCCCCCTTAGCCTAGTACAGAGGCACATACTAATGCTGACTTCTTACTGTGGTGAACCTGCTTATCTACTGTACCTTTCCTCATCCTCTTCTGTTGTTCATTAGAGCCCAGCCCTTTGTTCTGTCCATCCCTCCATCACCCCACCCTCCATCACCCCCTGCCCACAGTTGCCCTCTCCTGGCCTGCCCTCTCCTCCGCTGGGCTCTCTCAACCTCCCTAACTCCCTGGCATCTTCACTACCCAGGCCCTGCAGCTACACCTGACCTTTACTGGCAGTGTAGAGACACCGTGCTTCCCTTCCTTAGACCTCCACTGTTAACCCCCTTTCTCCATCTCTCCCAATACTCCTCTTTCCATTTCTCCATACACTCCCTCCCTCCTCTTATCTTCTAGACTGCCTCTCTTCACTAATAGATCTCCATCTCTCCCAATACTCCTCTCCTCTGCTCCCTCTCCATGTCTTCAGCTTTCCATACACTCCCCTCCTTCCCTACACCTCCTGCCTTCTCCCTTCCTCCCTGCTCCCTTCCACTCCTCTCCATCCCTCCATCTCTCCATACACTCCCATTGTCAGACAGTAGATTGCAGCCGTCATAAAGTAGGCCACAGCCAGAGCCACACACAGACCACTGATGGGAGGCTAACTACTGACTGTCTCCCTTGGTGGGGGTCAGAGGAGTGAGAGGGAGGGGAGGGTAACTACTGACTGTCTCGCATGGTGGAGGTCAGAGGAGTGAGAGGGAGGGGAGGCTAACTACTGACAGAGATAATACTGTACGTCGACAAGATGACTTGTGCTTTATCTTTAAACTACAGCCCATCAATGTACACCATGATTTATAATCAGCATTAACTGTTGAAACTGAACCTCATGAGGTGAGACAGACAGAGCACCCCAGATGCTGAGCTGTTGTAGGGAGGAGATAAACGGAGAGGGTCTTCTTGTAGATGTTAACAGGCCTGGGCTGCCCTGATAAAGAAACATTATGCCCAAGCTATAGAAACATCATGGTTGTGTACCGAATGGCACCATATTCCCTATATAGTGTACTACTTTTTGGTCAAAAGTAGTGTACTATATAGTGCCGTTTGGGACACAGTCCATCTCCTTATAGGCAGACTTAACCCTGTGTGAAATTATAATATAACATATTTGGAAGGCTCAGAGACTTTTATGAAACAGATATCATTGAGCTGCATTTTTACTGCTGTGTGAACTCATAATTATACAAGAAATTGGAGTTGTGTGCCATGAAGCTCTTTCTCAGCCAATGCTCCACCTGTTATGTATGGAAATTGATGAGAGGAGCGTTAGTTCTCCTGTGAACTTGAGACATCAGAAGCAAAGCGGAGTGTGGGTCTGACCTGGGTACAAATAGTATTTGTTTTCTTTAAAGTACGTTGAGTATTTGATTCAACCTTCCCGTAGTGCCAGATGGGCAGGGTTTCTACTTTCGGGACTATTGGTTGTATTGCACCGGGCAAGCTCAATCAAGCTCAGCTTCAGTGTTTGTAAGGAAACAAGTACTATTTGAACCCAGGTCTGCAGTGGGTTTATGGGTCTGGTTGTGTGTGCGTGAGTTCATGCCCTGGTCTTCTGCCCTGTGTTTCCTCTCCAGGCGTGGACCGCTTCAGTGAGGATATCGAGCGCATGATGGGCTTCAAGCCAGGTCTCTACTGGAGGCTGTGCTGGAAGTTTGTCAGCCCCACCTTCCTACTGGTAAGACCCCCGGGGGGCAAGAAAGGGCTGGTTGGGGGACTGTGGTGGGGTGGAAGCCTTTGGCATGGTGCTGGGGGTGGGGATGGGAGGGCAAAGTACCTGACACAAGCCTAAGGTATTAAACATACTGTAGGAATCATGATCTATGGTATGTCATTGTGCTTGAAGGAGGAAATTTGGAAATTCACAACAGAGGTTTCTTAATTGTTACTGGCTACCATATACTGTACTATAGTCTTTTTAAACTCCTATTGTGTGCCAGCAATTCATAATTTGCCACAGGAAATATGTTTTCCTGTTATATTTGTTCCCCTCCATGTTAGAAGTACTGTATCTCCAAGAATAGATTAGCATCACATGAACTCTGCATGAAAACTGATTCAACTACAATATAACTATGTTTGAACATCTTGGTCATACTGTTATAATCTCAACCCAGCACAGCCAGAAGAGGACTGCCCCCCCCAGAGCCTGGTTCCTCTGTAGGTTTCTTCCTAGGTTCCTGCCTTTCTAGGGAGTTTTTCCTAGCCACCGTGCTTCTACATCTGCTTTGCTTGCTGTTTGGGGTTTTAGGCTGGGTTTCTGTACAGCACTTTGAGATATCGGATGATGTAAAAAGGGCTTTATAAATACATTTGATTGTTTGAACTACAATTTACTGAACATATTGATTTACAGAATGTTCAGTGCACTAGGAATTAGTTAAGGATGTTGTCGTGTCTTTGGCATCATTAAAGTGAAGACTTATTTTATCAAATCAATTCTCTGTAATTATAATTACATGATTAAACTAATCATGTAAATGTAATTAACTAGGAAGTCAGGGCACCAAGGAAAATCTTCAGATTACAAAGTTATAATTTTCCTAATATAACTTTTCAGATATTTTAATATCTGATCAATTAGTCTTCTAATTAATGAATTATTCTTTACCTCACGTTAGTCTCATTCCAAACGAACCCAGTCTTTGCTATGAATCATCCATACATCAATTGTCTTAATAATTTATTTACTAACTAACTAAATAATCACAGAAATGCATAACAAACAAACAAACAGTAGATATGGTTACAAGGAAATGATAGGGGATGTGCCCTAGTGGGCTAAACCGGTATGGAGGCTTGGTAGACAAAGAGACTGAGAAGGGCACGAAAGACAAAAGACTCTACACAGTTGATAATTATAATAATTGAAATGCTAATCCTTTGCACATGAACGCTCACTCATTCGGGAATAATTGCAATCAATATATATATTTACGCTCAGTGTGTCATCGTGATCTCTGTTGGAATCGTCCTTTTCTGTTGGAAAGTTCATCCGAGATTCTCTCTGCGTCGCTGGAGTCTGGTTAGAATGTATACTTCAGAGTAACATTCAGAAATGTTCTTATAGAATAGATGTTTCGGTGGTTGTCAGTCTTCGCATATAATGGTACATAATTCCTAGCTGCAGACTAGTAATTAGTATAGAAGATTTGCTCTTATTCTGTCGGTATCGATAGTCTCAGAGTGTAACCACGTGGTATGGTTAAGAATTCAGCAACCGAGGAATGTATGGTCTCTACTCAAACCTTAGCCCTCTCGGTAATCGAGGTACGCTTGGTCGAAAGTGGGCTTCTCTAGGTGGAGGTTTTATTCGGAACAGCAGAAAAGGCTGTCCAATGATGCCAGATCAATGTCTGTGCTCGTGGGGCGGGCCAATGACTTAGTTAACTTTAAAGGGAATTGGATTCTCTTTCATTAAACAGTTTAAAATCGCATTACATAATTTCACAAATAGTTTAATATTTACTCATTCATTTTATACAATAATTAGATGCAAATCTCATAACGGAGACTCTTGTATAAACAGAGTTATGGTAATGTGGCTGTATTGTCTCTCAATGAGGTCACAAACTTTAAACAAAACGGACCAGGTCGTAGCTGGCTTCTCCACCGACCGTTTACACATTCTCCAAAACATGGATATTGTTCAGTTCTCAAGTTCTGTGATGTAGAAGAAGTTCCTTTGTTCTACTGTGAAACTCTCTCTCTCTATACTGCATGAGGGAAAGAGTCTCCTCCAGGAATTTACGACCTGAGATAACAGAGCTTGGGTGTAGGGGGAAGAGAGAGGTGGTGAGAGAGAGAGAGAGAGAGAGAGTTGGTGCTTGCTATATCCAAAGAGGGCCACGTCATGACAATGTGTAGGTCTCTATATTTTATAATATTAGAAATATGCTATGTCAATGAAGCACAGATACTGTATGGGTTTGTATAGATAAGGAATACCAAAAGCACATTATCTGTCTTGGTGGGAAATGTTGTTATTCCCTTAATGCTTTTACATTGATTATGATCAGTCATAAATCAATATTCTTCCTTCCATATGGGAAGTTTATATGTTTTATATGGCAAACAGGAAATAAAAAGAGCAGAGGAAGATTGAAAGCCAGGAAAGAGGTAGATTAGATTGTAAGCCAATATATCACCATGATCTTTAAACCTTATGTCTGAGGAGAGCTATCATTGTTTAGTTTTAATGTGTAGTGTATGCTACCATAGTTCTGCTAGCCTTACCTCCAGAAGCAAGGCAGAAACAGCTAATATCAGGAAGATAGCATGCAACTTTGGCTGTTGCATAGATTGCATTTGTAGAAGAAGGACATAGAAGAATGTTGTTGGCCTTTGATATTCAGTTGGAGACGAGGAAGAGACACTTCCCTGACCTTCCAGGGTTGTATTATAACTACTAGTGATGTTTGCTGCTCTCTGGGGCAACAGTTACAAAGCTACAGAGCTACAGTTCAGTGGTGATGGGCCTCCAGTCTCTAGTCTACAGCAGCCTGGTGAACCAGAGTACTTACAGTGAAAGTCTACTACAGTATGTTCAAACCCCAGAGGGAGCGACCATGCCCTAGTCTGTTCTATTCAACTCAATTTCATCTCTGCAATGCTTACATTATTTTGTCAAAATGAACAGTGGCGGAGTGGAGGAGGAGTATTCGTTATTTCTACAGAAGCTCTGTATGATGTCTCGTTGGGAATATTATAACCACTCTGTTGTTTTTTCTCCTCTCCTTACTTTGTGGTGATAGCCAGCATCAAGACCTAGCAGATATGTTGTTTCTCCTGTCCTCAGTTTATATGGTGACCTAGCTAGCCGTTCTGTTGTTTCTCCTGTCCTCTGTTTATATGGTGACCTAGCGAACTGTTCTGTTGTTTCTCCTGTCCTCAGTTTATATGGTGACCTAGCTAAACGTTCTGTTGTTTCTCCTGTCCTCAGTTTATATGGTGACCTAGCGAACTGTTCTGTTGTTTCTCCTGTCCTCAGTTTATATGGTGACCTAGCTAACCGTTCTGTTGTTTCTCCTGTCCCCAGTTTATATGGTGACCTAGCTAAACGTTCTGTTGTTTCTCCTGTCCTCAGTTTATATGGTGACCTAGCGAACTGTTCTGTTGTTTCTCCTGTCCTCAGTTTATATGGTGACCTAGCTAACCGTTCTGTTGTTTATCCTGTCCTCAGTTTATATGGTGACCTAGCTAACAGTTATGTTGTTTCTCCTGTCCTCAGTTTATATGGTGACCTAGCTAACCGTTCTGTTGTTTATCCTGTCCTCAGTTTATATGGTGACCTAGCTAACAGTTATGTTGTTTCTCCTGTCCTCAGTTTATATGGTGACCTAGCTAACCATTCTGTTGTTTCTCCTGTCCCCAGTTTATATGGTGACCTAGCTAACGGTTCTGTTGTTTCTCCTGTCCTCAGTTTATATGGTGACCTAGCTAACCATTCTGTTGTTTCTCCTGTCCCCAGTTTATATGGTGACCTAGCTAACCGTTCTGTTGTTTCTCCTGTCCTCAGTTTATATGGTGACCTAGCTAACCGTTCTGTTGTTTCTCCTGTCCTCAGTTTATATGGTGACCTAGCTAACCGTTCTGTTGTTTCTCCTGTCCTCAGTTTATATGGTGACATAGCTAACCGTTCTGTTGTTTCTCCTGTCCTCAGTTTATATGGTGAACTAGCTAACCGTTCTGTTGTTTCTCCTGTCCTCAGTTTATATGGTGACCTAGCTAACCATTCTGTTGTTTCTCCTGTCCCCAGTTTATATGGTGACCTAGCTAACCATTCTGTTGTTTCTCCTGTCCCCAGTTTATATGGTGACCTAGCTAACAGTTCTGTTGTTTCTCCTGTCCCCAGTTTATATGGTGACCTAGCTAACGGTTCTGTTGTTTCTCCTGTCCCCAGTTTATATGGTGACCTAGCTAACGGTTCTGTTGTTTCTCCTGTCCTCAGTTTATATGGTGACCTAGCTAACCGTTCTGTTGATTCTAATGTCCCCTGTTTATATGGTGACCTAGCTAACCGTTCGGTTGTTTCTCCTGTCCCCAGTTTATATGGTGACCTAGCTAACAGTTCTGTTGATTCTCCTGTCCTCAGTTTATATGGTGACCTAGCTAACCATTCTGTTGTTTTTCCTTTCCCCAGTTTATATGGCGACCTAGCTAACCGTTCTGTTGTTTCTCCTGTCCTCAGTTTATATGGTGACCTAGCTAACAGTTCTGTTGATTCTCCTGTCCCCAGTTTATATGGTGACCTAGCTAACCGTTCTGTTGTTTCTCCTGTCCTCAGTTTATATGGTGACCTAGCTAACGGTTCTGTTGTTTCTCCTGTCCTCAGTTTATATGGTGACCTAGCTAACCATTCTGTTGTTTCTCCTGTCCCCAGTTTATATGGTGACCTAGCTAACGGTTCTGTTGTTTCTCCTGTCCTCAGTTTATATGGTGACCTAGCTAACCATTCTGTTGTTTCTCCTGTCCCCAGTTTATATGGTGACCTAGCTAACCGTTCTGTTGTTTCTCCTGTCCTCAGTTTATATGGTGACCTAGCTAACCGTTCTGTTGTTTCTCCTGTCCTCAGTTTATATGGTGACCTAGCTAACCGTTCTGTTGTTTCTCCTGTCCTCAGTTTATATGGTGACATAGCTAACCGTTCTGTTGTTTCTCCTGTCCTCAGTTTATATGGTGAACTAGCTAACCGTTCTGTTGTTTCTCCTGTCCTCAGTTTATATGGTGACCTAGCTAACCATTCTGTTGTTTCTCCTGTCCCCAGTTTATATGGTGACCTAGCTAACCATTCTGTTGTTTCTCCTGTCCCCAGTTTATATGGTGACCTAGCTAACAGTTCTGTTGTTTCTCCTGTCCCCAGTTTATATGGTGACCTAGCTAACGGTTCTGTTGTTTCTCCTGTCCCCAGTTTATATGGTGACCTAGCTAACGGTTCTGTTGTTTCTCCTGTCCTCAGTTTATATGGTGACCTAGCTAACCGTTCTGTTGATTCTAATGTCCCCTGTTTATATGGTGACCTAGCTAACCGTTCGGTTGTTTCTCCTGTCCCCAGTTTATATGGTGACCTAGCTAACAGTTCTGTTGATTCTCCTGTCCTCAGTTTATATGGTGACCTAGCTAACCATTCTGTTGTTTTTCCTTTCCCCAGTTTATATGGCGACCTAGCTAACCGTTCTGTTGTTTCTCCTGTCCTCAGTTTATATGGTGACCTAGCTAACAGTTCTGTTGATTCTCCTGTCCCCAGTTTATATGGTGACCTAGCTAACCGTTCTGTTGTTTCTCCTGTCCTCAGTTTATATGGTGACCTAGCTAACGGTTCTGTTGTTTCTCCTGTCCTCAGTTTATATGGTGACCTAGCTAACCATTCTGTTGTTTCTCCTGTCCCCAGTTTATATGGTGACCTAGCTAACCGTTCTGTTGTTTCTCCTGTCCTCAGTTTATATGGTGACCTAGCTAACAGTTCTGTTGTTTCTCCTGTCCCCAGTTTATATGGCGACCTAGCTAACCATTCTGTTGATTCTCCTGTCCCCAGTTTATATGGTGACCTAGCTAACAGTTCTGTTGTTTCTCATGTCCCCAGTTTATATGGTGACCTAGCTAACCGTTCTGTTCTTTCTCCTGTCCCCAGTTTATATGGCGACCTAGCTAACCGTTCTGTTGTTTCTCCTGTCCTCAGTTTATATGGTGACCTAGCTATCCGTTCTGTTGTTTCTCCTGTCCCCAGTTTATATGGTGACCTAGCTAACCGTTCTGTTGTTTCTCCTGTCCCCAGTTTATATGGTGACCTAGCTAACAGTTCTGTTGTTTCTCCTGTCCTCAGTTTATATGGTGACCTAGCTAACCATTCTGTTTTCTCCTGTCCCCAGTTTATATGGTGACCTAGCTAACCATTCTGTTATTTCTCCTGTCCCCAGTTTATATGGTGACCTAGCTAACCGTTCTGTTGTTTCTCCTGTCCTCAGTTTATATGGTGACCTAGCTAACCATTCTGTTGTTTCTCCTGTCCTCAGTTTATATGGTGACCTAGCTAACCATTCTGTTGTTTCTCCTGTCCTCAGTTTATATGGTGACCTAGCTAACCATTCTGTTGTTTCTCCTGTCCTCAGTTTATATGGTGACCTAGCTAACCATTCTGTTGTTTCTCCTGTCCTCAGTTTATATGGTGACCTAGCTAACCATTCTGTTGTTTCTCCTGTCCTCAGTTTATATGGTGACCTAGCTAACCATTCTGTTATTTCTCCTGTCCCCAGTTTATATGGTGACCTAGCTAACCGTTCTGTTGTTTCTCCTTTCCCCAGTTTATACGGTGACCTAGCTATCCGTTCTGTTGTTTCTCCTGTCCTCTGTGTGTATGGTGACCTAGCTAACGGTTCTGTTGTTTCTCCTGTCCTCAGTTTATATGGTGACCTAGCTAACGGTTCTGTTGTTTCTCCTGTCCTCTGTGTGTATGGTGACCTAGCTAACGGTTCTGTTGTTTCTCCTGTCCTCTGTATGTATGGTGACCTAGCTAACCGTTCTGTTGTTTCTCCTGTCCTCTGTGTGTATGGTGACCTAGCTAACCGTACTGTTGTTTCTCCTGTCCTCTGTGTGTATGGTGACCTAGCTAACGGTTCTGTTGTTTCTCTTGTCCTCAGTTTGTATGATGACCTAGCTATCTGTTCTGTTGTTTCTCTCCTCTCCCCAGGTCGTGGTGATAGCCAGCATCGTGACGTCCACGGGCCTGAGTTATGATGACTATGTCTTTCCTTCATGGTCCAATGTGATTGGCTGGGGCGTAGCTCTGTCCTCCATGATGTTTGTGCCCATCTACGCCATCTACAAGTTCCTCAGTATGCCAGGGACATTCAAACAGGTCTGTGGAAAAACAAATCCCTCTCATCTGCATAGCTGTTGTTTATATAATGTAAAGATAACCTTAGATCGATTTGATTTATTAGGATGCCCATTAGCCAATGCCAATGGCGACAGCTAGTCTTACTGGGGTCCGACATATAACGTAAAAGGCATGACAGACAAACGACTGTACAATTTACCTACATTTAAAAACATTGTTTCTCATATGCGATAATTTGACTAGAAAACGTTGTATGCAACAGCCAACTTTCCAGTCCATAGACATATCTTATATGGGCAGAAAGCTTAAATTCTTGTTAATCGAACTGCAGTGTCCAATTTACAGTAGCTATTACAGAAAAAAATACCATTCTGTTGATGGAAATTGATAAAAAATGTATCACTAGCCACTTTAAACAATGCCACTTAATATAATGCATATGTATATACTGTACTCTATATCATCTACTGCATCTTGCCATCTTTATGTAATACATGTATCACTAGCCACTTTAAACTATGCACTTTTATGTTTACATACCCTACATTACTCATCTCATATGTATATACTGTACTCGATACCATCTACTGCATCTTGCCTATGCCGTTCTGTACCATCTTTATGTACATATTCTTTATCCCTTTACACTTGTGTGTATAAGGTAGTAGTCGTGGAATTGTTAGGTTAGATTACTCGTTGCTTATTACTGCATTGTCGGAACTAGAAGCACAAGCATTTCGCTACACTCGCATTAACATCTGCTAACCATGTGTATGTGACAAATACAATTTGATTTGATTTGGATAGTGCACAACAACAACAACACTGGTGTGAGACATTCACCTCTGAAGGTAAATAATGTACTTACATTCAGTAATCTTGCTCTGATTTGTCATCCTGAGGGTCCCAGAGATAAAATGTGACTCACCATCTGGATTCGGTCTTTTGTAGCAACATTTGCATTTCTGTTTTTTTACATGGGATAAAAGTAGAGACTTAGAGCTACAAAATGGTATATCATACACTGCATTTGAGGAAACAACGGGAAAGTAATTGTGCTTTAAAAGTTGATCAACTTGTAAACTCACTTTTGAGAAAACCGTCTTTCAATGTTTTGGTACTACTATTGGAGAGCCCTTCTTTGTCTACACGCAATCAACATTGTTCACACCCTCTTAAGCCTTAGCCCCACCAATCTCTTTAAGGGTTGATCTGTGAAACTTTGCACACACACTGCTGCCATCTTGTGGAAACAATCTAAATTACACATAGGCTACTATCTTAATGTATGGCCTTTCTCTTGCATTTCAAAGATTATGGAACAAAAAAATAAATAGAAAACGCATGTTTTATGTTTGTATTATCTTTTACCAGATGTAATGTGTTATATTCTCCTACATTAATTTCACATTTCCACAAACTTCAAAGTGTTTCATTTCAAATGGCTCCCGAGTGGCGCAGCGGTATAAAGCACTGCATCTCAGTGCTAGAAGCGTCACTACAGACCCTGGTTTGATTCCAGGCTATATCACAACCAGCCGTGATTGGGAGTCCCATAGGGCGGTGCACAATTGGCCCAGCATTGTCCGGGTTTGGCCGGGGTAGGCCATCATTGTAAATAAGAATTTGTTCTTAACTGACTTGCCCAGTTAAATAAAGGTAAAATAAAAAAATAAAAAAAATGGTATCAAGAATATGCATATCCTTGCTTCAGGTTCTGAGCTACAGGCAGTTAGATTTGGGTATGTCATTTTAGGTGAAAAAGGGTCCAATCCTTAAGAGGTTTTAACATGTAGTGTTAATGTTGGCAGGTACAGTATGTACTGTAGCTTGAAGTCATGTAGCTTTAAAGCTGTGGTAAATAGCAACCTCTTATCTGTATCCCAGCGGTCAAAACTGGTTGAAATGCCATCCTTATAACCAGATTATGATGTCATTTCAACCAGGGTTGGCCCCCTGGGTTAGTATGTGTTTATTTTATGCAAAGATAATCTTAGATCAATGGCAAGCATTTAGCTTGGAGTCTTCACGGCTTGACATTGAACTGACTCATAAACTGACTTTTTCCTTTTCAATGGTTGATGGTTGATGATGTCAGTACTTTTGGGACGCTGGTTAGAGATCTTGAGGGTTCAAAGCCTGAACAGTGTACAGTACAATCATAAAAACAACATTCCACAGCTTTGATTATCTTCCTGAGCAGTAAACAGTGTTACCTTGTGTTTTCCTACTCACTCCTCGTGGCATTTCCTTCTGATATCCTGGCAGTGTTTAGACTCCTTCCATGACTATCTCCCATGCTTTTCCTCCAGCTGAGATCACAGTCTATCATACTGTTATCACACCAAGTGCACTCAGTCAGATATGAGGATGGGGGCAATCTGGAAGAGACATCAGAGGTCATGCAGTACACACTACAGTACAGTGTACATCCAGTCCAGCCTGATCACATCAGAATCAGAACGCTGTTCGACATATTTCAGCTATCTCGAAGTTCCTTATCTATAGAAGAAATGGTGGATCTTTAGAATAAACTGTGACCATACATTAAAGCGCTAGTTTATTACAAGCTTCAAGATCATATCTCTTGTGCTTGGGACAATGTGCATCTAATCTCTTTGGATTCAGATTTTTTCAGTGTAAGACTATATGTTTATTGTAAGGTATGAGTTATGTACTGTAATGGTTTATTTTTCAGAGGATAGCCTACTGCATCACACCAGAACACGAACATCATCTGGTGGCGGAGGGAGCTACCATCAGACAGTTCACGGTGAGTACAGATGTTGGATCTTAATTTGAGCCAGTGTGCTAGAGCAGGAAAATAATCCTGCAGCAACAGTACATTTTAATTATTATGTGTATTATAATGAATGGACATTTTTGTAGGGGTTGATATATTTTTCATTATGGCAAATTAAGTCTGACATTTTAAAGTGAAAATGACAAACTTTAGAAGCCTTTTTAAAACTCAATTTGATCACTCTTTTGTTGCTGAGAATTTTCTTTCACAGCAGGAAATGCAAACTTGTAGTGTGTTTAAGGTTCTACATCTGTAAGGGCTGGAAAACAGAGAGGCATAGTGAGGTAGACAGAGTGATGACCAGAATGGAAAACTATGAATGAATGTGACCTCTAATGATGCTCCATACTGCATTGGCAATGAGGCTTTATCAAATTCACCCTTTTCTATTTCAGCTCAAGCACTGGTTGGCTATCTGACAACCTGATGTCACCCAACCTTCCCCACTACTCACAATTCCGGGGTGTTGGAGTCATTGTGTTTCGACAGCAGATGTTCCTGCTGCTGAGCCTCCTGCTACTGGAGGATGGACAGGGAAAACGCCATGCTCCTTTCTGCCTCTCTGTGTTCTGTTGGTTCTGAGCCAACCTGCGACCTGCCATCCCCTCTTTTCCACTCCGCCCCTCATCTCCCTCTCTCTCTGTCGAGTGACTACAGATTCTCTCATCAACCTCTGCCTACAGAGTCAACTCAGTATCCTCCATGTTTTTGCTTTTGAAGTATCTTTTTATTTAAAACTTTTTACCATGTGACATCGTCATCATCGTCATTTTTTAAACGTATACAACTCATAAGATGGAGACATTCCATGCAGAGCATCTACAGGTGTTTTCTGTGTTCATGGACACAGTTATTGTTTTTCATATCATTTGTTTTTTTTACATGTTTTTTTTACGATGTCTGTTGTTCTGTGTTCATTAGTTATACATGAGTTAGACACTTAAACCAAGTCAAAATGTACCAAATGACCAGTTCTGTCATCATGTATACTCTAGGCAGGGGGAGACAAACATGACTCACATTGCTTTTTATGTTCTTGATTCTTTTCAAAGAGGACCCTCAAGCTTTTAGGTGAACGAGAAAGGGAAGAAATCTAGTTTCATTGCCCTCTTTGTATGTCTGACTGAGTAGGTCCCCAGTCACTACTCTAGATAACAGCAGCTCAACTGTGTCAGTGCCTTATCGAGCTAGACACTTCAGAAACTGTCAATGTTTTCATTGGTCCATACAGAAAGGTAAATGTTTTCATTGGTCCATACAGAAAGGTAAATGTTTTCATTGGTCCATAAAGAAAGGTTTTGCCCGACGACTCAGGAATCCTCCTGCAGATCAGAGCTCGTGGATGATAGATACACTTTATGGTTACCAACATACGTTATTAATTCAGTTTGAATGACAATGTCCTTTAGATATTCATCTTACAGCAGTAGAGGTTTTTCCCAGTTGCCTTCTCCATCTTTTGAAACCTACCTGAAACAGATCTGAAGCTTTTGTCACCTGTCTCACAGAAAAGGGAAAAATTTATGTTGAGATTCAGAAGTGTTTTGTCTTGCAAGTGGTCGTCCTTATGCTTTACACGCGGCCTTTACACAGAGTAGAGGTCTACATTGTCCTGCTATGGTTACTAATGGTACTGTGTGTACCAACTTTAATGTGTTGCATAGTACTAGCATATTTTCCTCTTCAGAGAGGCTTGTGCCCTTGATCCAATGATTTTGCCTTCACCGTGCTTGTGGATAAACAGTAGTAATTGAAGAGTGGTGAAGACACAAAGGGAGGCTTTGATTAAATGAAGTTGAATCCAGCACTTGAAAGAAGTCTTTAACAGAAATACTTGTTTCAGTTTTCTATGGATAGGTAAGCACTCTTAGTGTTTTAGGGAACGTTTTCAGGCATGCAAGAAATGCCCTGTTTTATCAAAAGCTTAACTGAATTACAGCACTAACACAGGTAGACTCAACAAAACAAGTGACGTTTCTTTACTTTTCATACAATGTTCTCTTTGTTATGTTGCATCTTTCCAATGCATTGTTTTGTGGTCCATATGGGTGAGGGAAATCAGGAGCTTCTCCTTCAAAGAGTGTGTGTGTGTGTGTGTGTGTGTGTGTGTGTGTGTGTGTGTGTGTGTGTGTGTGTGTGTGTGTGTGTGTGTGTGTGTGTGTGTGTGTGTGCGTGTGTGTGCGTGTGTGTGTGTGTGTGTGTGTGTGTGTGTGTGGAAGGATAGCTAGTGTATTTTAAGTTTGAAATGCCTCATTCATTGTACAAGGATTGTTATGTTAAATTGTTTATGGTGTCTTTATATGTTACATTGTCATCTGTTGAAGCCTATTTTTTGTCAAACTTGACTTAAAGAAAATTCACCACCAAGGAAGTGCCAAAATGTTCACCCCTTTTTTCAGAGATGTCTGCTGTTTTTGTCTTTCGTTTTTGTTTTGTTCTGTTTCTCTTTTCTGTTTCTTTATTTATTGAAATGGAGTTGAAATGTAATTGCATTTTTTTAAATTGTGAAATAACATTAATGGCAGGAAGCAAAGCCACACACAACAATTATATTGTATGTGGAGTATAATATATGGAAAAATATATAAATATATTCTTTTGTTATATATCTAATCTTGTATTTATCAAATTGTTTATAAACTAAACGTGAATGTAAAGTCTTTTAAACGTAACTGTCCACTGTTATTGTTATATCATTGTGTTTGATGTAGTTCAGATGAATCTATTTACAGATGTATTCTCCAGTGTAACCGGGGTAACTTTGCAACGTGAATGTAGAGCCCTGGCATTACCTGAGCTAAGTTTACAGAACACTGTGTACAATACAAAGTCCTGTTGAACGTGAGTGACAACTATCTATGAAGAAGTCAAAATATGCACACTATTATAATAAAGAGTTCTTCTACACACACAGCTGGGGGTATAAGCATTGATTTATTGTTGGAAGAATGGGATAATGGAATGGAATTGAATTCCCAGTCCATTGTGTTGTGTTAGAGAGGGTAGACTGTACAGTAGCCAAAGGATGAATGCATGGGGCTTAGATAATAGAGGAACCAGAAAGGGGGATGTTTGGAGTTCTCTGATGAGGGAAAGAGGATTCTTCTTCTGGAAGGGAGCATCTACACATGTCTCTCTCTCTCTCTCTCTCTCTCTCTCTCTCTCTCTCTCTCTCTCTCTCTCTCTCTCTCTCTCTCTCTCTCTCTCTCTCTGTCTCTGTCTCTGTCTCTGTCTCTGTCTCTGTCTCTGTCTCTGTCTCTGTCTCTGTCTCTGTCTCTCTCTCTCTCTCTCTCTCTCTCTGTCTCTGTTTCTCTCTCTCCTCTTTCTCTCTCTCTCTCTCTGAAGAGCTTACACCTACAGAGACTGACTAATCCTATCCTATCCTAAGATCCTATTCAATTAACAACATCCAAGGTTCTAGTTTAGCCTGAGAACCAAACTAAACAATTACTAGAATAATGGAATACCCACATGTAGAGTTACACAAAGATATTCTACTTATGATACTGTACAACCACATCTTCCATCATGTAAAGAGGTCATTATTGGAACTGTGTTAATGTGTTTGAAAACTGGTCATAGGGAGTCATGGTATGGAGAATGTTCCATGCTGTCCATTCTGCTGTTTCTCCTCTTCCTCATACACATTTACACGCATCCTACCGAGGTAGGGAGAGTTGAAACCCTGTGATATTTAGGGGCTTGTCAATCTGTGGGCCAAGGGTTACTGGCGTTTTTTAGCTGTGACTCTTAGGAATGAGGAAGTCAAAGAGATGGAGACGTGGTCAGTTTAGATAGAGAGGGAGGTGGAGCTAGAGCAAGAGTAAGATAGAGGGGCTCAGTATATGGAGAGAGAGCAAGAGAGAGAGATAAAACAGAGAAATAAATAGACAGTTGTTATATCTGACAGAGCAGGGTTTTAAATTGCTCTACAGAACTACAGCCTTTCTTCATGACAGGAGACCCTTGAAGTAGTCTCCCCTCCAGACACCTCATAGAGCCGTGACATAGAGAGCCACAGGTCTTTGTTCATGTATTTTTGGTTTTCTAGCCAGTATATGTAACCCCTCTCCACCTGGTAACACCCATAACACACTGATGTACTGCCTGCCAGGACAGCCTGCCAGGACAGTAGTTATGACTTGCACAACTTAACCAAAATAAGTAGTTCAAAGCAGAGGCTTTCAACCTCTGCGGTGGAAGGCGGCTGAGCTACAGCGATGTTTGTGAGACCAAGAACCATGCCGAAAACAGGTCTTCTCTATTTGGACCCAGTTCGGACATGTTGTCTGTTTTGCTCTACGGTGCCTATAAGCTTCAC
Organism: Salvelinus namaycush; assembly: GCF_016432855.1. Classification (NCBI taxonomy): domain Eukaryota; kingdom Metazoa; phylum Chordata; class Actinopteri; order Salmoniformes; family Salmonidae; genus Salvelinus; species Salvelinus namaycush. The sequence goes on from NC_052336.1 coordinate 6,170,210, forward strand.
AGTACTCATTAGAAGGTCATTTTCTGACTCTGCCATAAAAATGTATGGAAGTGAATAGTTATTTTTGCACATGGAACCAGGGTTACTAATATCATTTATTTTTTTCCTGTCCCTGTTTCATTTTTAAATGTATTTTTTCATGAATGAATGTGTTATTCAATGCGTTTCTATGTGCTAATAGCAGTAAAGCCATATTTCATCAAATCATTTTGTAATATTTTTTTGTATACCTAAAGGGGTCCAACAATTACGAATTAAATAGCTAAATGGTCAATCTTATGACCAAGTAAAAACAATTCCATATGTAGCTACATAGAGATCCCCATCTAGAGTCTTAGACTAGGGGGTCTCCCTCTGCGTCAAAGCTCAATGTATATCTGCCTGCCAGCAGAGTAGTTATGTCTAACACAGTACAGCAGTTATATCTAACACAGTACAGTAGTTATATCTAACACAGTACAGCAGTTATATCTAACACAGTACTGTAGTTATATCTAACACAGTACAGTAGTTATATCTAACACAGTACAGTAGTTATATCTAACACAGTACAGTAGTTATGTCTAACACAGTACAGTAGTTATATCTAACACAGTACAGCAGTTATATCTAACACAGTACAGTAGTTATATCTAACACAGTACAGTAGTTATATCTAACACAGTACAGTAGTTATATCTAACACAGTACAGTAGTTATATCTAACACAGTACAGCAGTTATATCTAACACAGTACAGCAGTTATATCTAACACAGTACTGTAGTTATATCTAACACAGTACAGTAGTTATATCTAACACAGTACAGTAGTTATATCTAACACAGTACAGCAGTTATATCTAACACAGTACTGTAGTTATATCTAACACAGTACAGCAGTTATATCTAACACAGTACTGTAGTTATATCTGACACAGTACAGTAGTTATATCTAACACAGTACAGTAGTTATATCTAACACAGTAGAGTTGTAACGACCTGGGTGTCGGGGGGTGCGAAGTCAGACGCAGGAACAGCAGAGCTTCAATATGTTGAGTCTTTAATACCCAACTGGCAAACAAAATGTCCAACACGGACGTACTGGGTGTCATACACAACGGTCCAACGACACGAGAAACAAACCCAGTCCACAATAACAATATCCACTCCCGAAATCCAAAAGCTACAATATAACAATCCCGCACAAAGAAGCGTACGGGCTGGCTGACTAATAAAGCCACACTAATTAACAACTAACTGAACACAGGTGATACAAATAAACACATAAGGAGGGGGAGGAAAAAGAGTCAGTGGCAGCTAGTAGGCCGGTGACGACGACCGCCGAGCGCCACCCGAACGGGAAGGAGAGCCTGCCTCGGTTGAAGTCGTGACAGTACCCCCCCTCTGACGCGCGGCTCCCGCAGCGCGCCGACACCGGCCTCGAGGTCGACCCGGAGGACGAGGCGCGGGGCGATCCGGATGGAGGCGATGGAAACCCCTTAACATAGATGGATCCAAAATGTCCTCCACCGGTACCCAGCACCTCTCCTCCGGACCGTACCCCTCCCAGTCCACGAGGTACTGCAGGCCCCTCACCCGGCGTCTCGAGTCCAGAATGGCCCGTATCGTGTACGCCGGGGACCCCTCGATGTCCAGAGGGGGGGGGAGGGACCTCCGGCACCTCACCGTCCTGCAGGGGACCAGCTACCACCGGCCTGAGGAGAGACACATGAAACGAGGGGTTAATACGATAATAGGAAGGGAGTTTTAATCGATAACACACCTCGTTTATTCTCCTCAGGACTTTGAAGGGCCCTACACACTGCGGCCTCAGCTTCCGGCAGGGCAAGCGGAGGGGTAGGTTTCGGGTCGAGAGCCAGACCCTTTCCCCCGGTACAAACACGGGAGCCTCACTGCGGTGGCGGTCAGCGCTCCTCTTCTGCCTACTAGTAGCTTGTTGGAGGGACTCCTGGACGGCCCTCCAGGTCTCTTTGGAGCGCTGTACCCACTCCTCCACCGCAGGAGCCTCGGTCTGGCTCGGATGCCATGGTGCCAGGACCGGCTGGTACCCCAACACACACTGAAAGGGGGACACATTAGTAGAGGAGTGGCGTAGTGAGTTCTGGGCCATCTCGGCCCAGGGAATGTATCTCGCCCACTCCCCTGGTCGGTCCTGGCAATACGACCGCAGAAACCTACCCACCTCCTGGTTCACTCTCTCCACCTGCCCATTACTCTCGGGTGAAAACCGGAAGTCAAGCTGACCGTGACCCCCAGACGCTCCATGAACGCCCTCCATACTCGGGACGTGAACTGGGGGCCCCGATCAGAAACGATGTCCTCCGGCACCCCGTAGTGCCGGAAGACGTGGGTGAATAAGGCCTCCTCAGTCTGTAGGGCAGTAGGGATACCGGGCAACGGGAGGAGACGGCAGGACTTAGAAAACCGATCCACAATTACCAGAACCGTAGTGTTTCCCTGAGAAGGGGGGAGATCGGTCAGGAAGTCCACGGACAGATGAGACCATGGCCGTTGTGGAACGGGGAGGGGTTGCAACTTCCCTCTAGGAAGGTGCCTAGGAGCCTTACTCTGAGCGCATACCGAACAGGAGGAGACATAAACCCTAACGTCCCGAGCTAAGGTAGGCCACCAATACCTTCCCCGAAGGCTCCCCACTGTCCTCGTCACCCCAGGGTGACCCGAGGAGGGTAGGACATGAGCCCACCGAATCAGTCGGTCCCGAACACCAAGCGGTACGTACTTACGGCCCGCCGGACACTGAGGAGGCGCGGGTTCCGCCCGTAGCGCCCGCTCGATGTCCGAGTCCACCTCCCATACCACTGGCGCTATCAGCCTCGAGGCGGGGATGATGGAAGTGGGTTCGGTGGTCCTATCCTCTGTGTCGTAAAGGCGGGACAGTGCGTCAGCCTTTACGTTTTGGGAGCCGGGTCTGTAGGACAACGTGAACCTAAACCGGGTGAAAAACATGGCCCACCTTGCCTGACGCGGGTTCAGTCTCCGAGCTGCCCGAATATACTCCAGATTCTGGTGGTCGGTCCAGATGAGAAAGGGGTGCTTAGCCCCCTCAAGCCAGTGTCTCCACACCTTCAGAGCCCTGACCACCGCTAACAACTCCCGATCCCCCACATCATAGTTACGCTCCGCTGCACTGAGCTTACTAGAGAAGAAAGCGCAGGGGCGGAGTTTTGGTGGCGTACCCGAGCGCTGTGATAGCACGGCACCCACCCCAGCCTCGGACGCGTCCACCTCCACTATGAATGCTAAAGAGGGATCCGGATGCGCCAACACGGGAGCATCCGTGAACAGAGCCTTCAACCTGTTGAAAGCTCCGTCCGCCGCCGCTGACCACCGCAACCGCACCGGGCCCCCCTTTAGCAGTGAGGTAATGGGAGCCGCTACCTGACCAAAACCCCGGATAAATCTCCGGTAGTAGTTGGCAAAACCCAAAAACCGCTGCACCTCTTTCACCGTGGTTGGAGTCGGCCAATTACGCACGGCCTTTATGCGGTCACTCTCCACCACCACCCTCCGAGGTGGAAATGCGATAACCCAGGAAGGAGACGGCTTGTTTGGAGAACACACACTTCTCAGCCTTGACGTATAGGTCATGCTCCAGCAGTCTGCCAAGCACTTTGCGCACCAGAGATACATGCGCGGCTTGAGTAGTTGAGTAGATCAGAATGTCATCGATATACACAACTACCCCCTGCACGTGCAGGTCCCTGAGAATGTCGTCTACAAAGGATTGGAAAACGGCTGGAGCATTCTTTAACCCATACGGCATGACGCAGTACTCATAGTGGCCCGATGTGGTACTAAATGCGGTTTTCCACTCGTCTCCTTTCCGAATACGCACCAGACTGTACGCGCTCCTGAGGTCCAGTTTTGTAAAGAACTGCGCTCCGTGAAATGATTCCACCGCCGAAGCGATGAGAGGTAGTGGGTAACTAAACCCCACTGTGATGGCATTTAGACCTCTATAATCAATACACGGACGCAAACCTCCCTCCTTCTTCTTCACAAAAAAGAAACTCGAGGAGACGGGTGAGATGGAGGGCCGAATGTACCCCTGTCCCAGAGACTCCGCGACATATGTCTCCATAGCCAACGTCTCCTCTTGGGACAAAGGGTACACGTGACTCTTGGGAAGCGCAGCGTTAACCTGGAGATCTATCGCACAATCCCTACCCGGTCGATGTGGTGGTAATTTCGTCGCTTTCTTTTTACAGAAAGCGATTGCCAAATCGGCATACTCGGGGGGAATGCGCACCGTGGAACCCTGGTCTGGACTCTCCACCGACGTGGCACCAATGGAAACTCCCAGACACCTTCCAGAACACTCCTCTGACCACCCCTGGAGAACCCCCTGTCTCCACGAAATATTGGGATTGTGCCGGGCCAACCAGGGAATACCCAGCACCACTGGAAACGCAGGCGAATCAATAATAAAGAGACTGATACGTTCCCTATGATTCCCCTGCGTCACCATGTCCAGGGGAACTGTGGCCTCCCTGACCACCCCTGACCCTAATGGCCGGCTATCTAGGGAGTGCACGGGAAAGGGAGAATCTATCGGCACAAGCGGAACGCCCAACTTTCGGGCGAGTCCGCGATCCATAAAGTTCCCAGCTGCACCTGAATCGACTAGTGCCCTATGCTGGGAAGAGGGGAAAAAATAAAGGAAAAAAATTGAGACAAACATGTGACCAACAGGGGGTTCTGAGTGAGTTTGGTGCTGACTCACCTGGGGTGATCGAGAAGCGTTCCGCCTGACATCTCGACTCCCAGACAGACCCCCCCAGCACCGATCGGCCGTGTGTCCTCTCCGACCACAGCTGGTGCAGGGGAGGCCTCCTCCTCCGATACCCCTAGGCGCGGCCCCTCCCAACTCCATCGGGATGGGAGCCGGGGCGCTGGGTGGTGGAACGCACAGGACCCTCTCCGAACGCCCGCGGGCAGCCAGCAGATTGTCCAGTCGGATGGACATGTCAATAAGCTCATCCAAAGAAAGAGCGATGTCCCGACACGCTAGCTCCCTGCGGACGTCCTCCCGGAGACTACACCGGTAGTGGTCAATAAGGGCCCTGTCGTTCCACCCTGATCCCGCGGCCAAGGTCCGGAACTCCAGCGCGAAATCCTGTGCGCTCCTCTTCTCCTGCCTGAGATGAAATAGTCTCTCACCCGCCGCTCGGCCCTCTGGGGGGTGGTCAAACACGGCACGAAAACGACGGGTAAACTCCGGGTAGTGCTCCTTCGCTGAGTCCGGGCCATTCCAGACTGCGTTGGCCCACTCCAGAGCACGACCCGTTAGGCAGGAGACGAGGACACTCACCCTCTCCGCTCCCGAGGGAGTGGGGCGAACAGTGGCCAGGTATAGCTCCAGTTGGAGTAAGAACCCCTGACACCCTGCCGCCGCTCCATCATAATCCCTCGGGAGCGTAAGACGGAGCGCGCTGGAGCCGGGGGATGGAGAGTCCTGAGGGAGGGGAGCCGAAGGTGGAGAGAGGAGCCCACTCCTCTCCCATCGCTCCATTCTCTCCATCATCTGGTCCATGGCTGATCCGATCCGATGGAGGACGGTGGTGTGGTGGAGAACCCGTTCCTCCATCGATGGGAGAGGGTTGGCTGCTGCTCCTGCTGACTCCATTTAGCGGGTGCGGGATTCTGTAACGACCTGGGTGTCGGGGGGTGCGAAGTCAGACGCAGGAACAGCAGAGCTTCAATATGTTGAGTCTTTAATACCCAACTGGCAAACAAAATGTCCAACACGGACGTACTGGGTGTCATACACAACGGTCCAACGACACGAGAAACAAACCCAGTCCACAATAACAATATCCACTCCCGAAATCCAAAAGCTACAATATAACAATCCCGCACAAAGAAGCGTACGGGCTGGCTGACTAATAAAGCCACACTAATTAACAACTAACTGAACACAGGTGATACAAATAAACACATAAGGAGGGGGAGGAAAAAGAGTCAGTGGCAGCTAGTAGGCCGGTGACGACGACCGCCGAGCGCCACCCGAACGGGAAGGAGAGCCTGCCTCGGTTGAAGTCGTGACAGTACCCCCCCTCTGACGCGCGGCTCCCGCAGCGCGCCGACACCGGCCTCGAGGTCGACCCGGAGGACGAGGCGCGGGGCGATCCGGATGGAGGCGATGGAAACCCCTTAACATAGATGGATCCAAAATGTCCTCCACCGGTACCCAGCACCTCTCCTCCGGACCGTACCCCTCCCAGTCCACGAGGTACTGCAGGCCCCTCACCCGGCGTCTCGAGTCCAGAATGGCCCGTATCGTGTACGCCGGGGACCCCTCGATGTCCAGAGGGGGGGGGAGGGACCTCCGGCACCTCACCGTCCTGCAGGGGACCAGCTACCACCGGCCTGAGGAGAGACACATGAAACGAGGGGTTAATACGATAATAGGAAGGGAGTTTTAATCGATAACACACCTCGTTTATTCTCCTCAGGACTTTGAAGGGCCCTACACACTGCGGCCTCAGCTTCCGGCAGGGCAAGCGGAGGGGTAGGTTTCGGGTCGAGAGCCAGACCCTTTCCCCCGGTACAAACACGGGAGCCTCACTGCGGTGGCGGTCAGCGCTCCTCTTCTGCCTACTAGTAGCTTGTTGGAGGGACTCCTGGACGGCCCTCCAGGTCTCTTTGGAGCGCTGTACCCACTCCTCCACCGCAGGAGCCTCGGTCTGGCTCGGATGCCATGGTGCCAGGACCGGCTGGTACCCCAACACACACTGAAAGGGGGACACATTAGTAGAGGAGTGGCGTAGTGAGTTCTGGGCCATCTCGGCCCAGGGAATGTATCTCGCCCACTCCCCTGGTCGGTCCTGGCAATACGACCGCAGAAACCTACCCACCTCCTGGTTCACTCTCTCCACCTGCCCATTACTCTCGGGTGAAAACCGGAAGTCAAGCTGACCGTGACCCCCAGACGCTCCATGAACGCCCTCCATACTCGGGACGTGAACTGGGGGCCCCGATCAGAAACGATGTCCTCCGGCACCCCGTAGTGCCGGAAGACGTGGGTGAATAAGGCCTCCTCAGTCTGTAGGGCAGTAGGGATACCGGGCAACGGGAGGAGACGGCAGGACTTAGAAAACCGATCCACAATTACCAGAACCGTAGTGTTTCCCTGAGAAGGGGGGAGATCGGTCAGGAAGTCCACGGACAGATGAGACCATGGCCGTTGTGGAACGGGGAGGGGTTGCAACTTCCCTCTAGGAAGGTGCCTAGGAGCCTTACTCTGAGCGCATACCGAACAGGAGGAGACATAAACCCTAACGTCCCGAGCTAAGGTAGGCCACCAATACCTTCCCCGAAGGCTCCCCACTGTCCTCGTCACCCCAGGGTGACCCGAGGAGGGTAGGACATGAGCCCACCGAATCAGTCGGTCCCGAACACCAAGCGGTACGTACTTACGGCCCGCCGGACACTGAGGAGGCGCGGGTTCCGCCCGTAGCGCCCGCTCGATGTCCGAGTCCACCTCCCATACCACTGGCGCTATCAGCCTCGAGGCGGGGATGATGGAAGTGGGTTCGGTGGTCCTATCCTCTGTGTCGTAAAGGCGGGACAGTGCGTCAGCCTTTACGTTTTGGGAGCCGGGTCTGTAGGACAACGTGAACCTAAACCGGGTGAAAAACATGGCCCACCTTGCCTGACGCGGGTTCAGTCTCCGAGCTGCCCGAATATACTCCAGATTCTGGTGGTCGGTCCAGATGAGAAAGGGGTGCTTAGCCCCCTCAAGCCAGTGTCTCCACACCTTCAGAGCCCTGACCACCGCTAACAACTCCCGATCCCCCACATCATAGTTACGCTCCGCTGCACTGAGCTTACTAGAGAAGAAAGCGCAGGGGCGGAGTTTTGGTGGCGTACCCGAGCGCTGTGATAGCACGGCACCCACCCCAGCCTCGGACGCGTCCACCTCCACTATGAATGCTAAAGAGGGATCCGGATGCGCCAACACGGGAGCATCCGTGAACAGAGCCTTCAACCTGTTGAAAGCTCCGTCCGCCGCCGCTGACCACCGCAACCGCACCGGGCCCCCCTTTAGCAGTGAGGTAATGGGAGCCGCTACCTGACCAAAACCCCGGATAAATCTCCGGTAGTAGTTGGCAAAACCCAAAAACCGCTGCACCTCTTTCACCGTGGTTGGAGTCGGCCAATTACGCACGGCCTTTATGCGGTCACTCTCCACCACCACCCTCCGAGGTGGAAATGCGATAACCCAGGAAGGAGACGGCTTGTTTGGAGAACACACACTTCTCAGCCTTGACGTATAGGTCATGCTCCAGCAGTCTGCCAAGCACTTTGCGCACCAGAGATACATGCGCGGCTTGAGTAGTTGAGTAGATCAGAATGTCATCGATATACACAACTACCCCCTGCACGTGCAGGTCCCTGAGAATGTCGTCTACAAAGGATTGGAAAACGGCTGGAGCATTCTTTAACCCATACGGCATGACGCAGTACTCATAGTGGCCCGATGTGGTACTAAATGCGGTTTTCCACTCGTCTCCTTTCCGAATACGCACCAGACTGTACGCGCTCCTGAGGTCCAGTTTTGTAAAGAACTGCGCTCCGTGAAATGATTCCACCGCCGAAGCGATGAGAGGTAGTGGGTAACTAAACCCCACTGTGATGGCATTTAGACCTCTATAATCAATACACGGACGCAAACCTCCCTCCTTCTTCTTCACAAAAAAGAAACTCGAGGAGACGGGTGAGATGGAGGGCCGAATGTACCCCTGTCCCAGAGACTCCGCGACATATGTCTCCATAGCCAACGTCTCCTCTTGGGACAAAGGGTACACGTGACTCTTGGGAAGCGCAGCGTTAACCTGGAGATCTATCGCACAATCCCTACCCGGTCGATGTGGTGGTAATTTCGTCGCTTTCTTTTTACAGAAAGCGATTGCCAAATCGGCATACTCGGGGGGAATGCGCACCGTGGAACCCTGGTCTGGACTCTCCACCGACGTGGCACCAATGGAAACTCCCAGACACCTTCCAGAACACTCCTCTGACCACCCCTGGAGAACCCCCTGTCTCCACGAAATATTGGGATTGTGCCTGGCCAACCAGGGAATACCCAGCACCACTGGAAACGCAGGCGAATCAATAATAAAGAGACTGATACGTTCCCTATGATTCCCCTGCGTCACCATGTCCAGGGGAACTGTGGCCTCCCTGACCACCCCTGACCCTAATGGCCGGCTATCTAGGGAGTGCACGGGAAAGGGAGAATCTATCGGCACAAGCGGAACGCCCAACTTTCGGGCGAGTCCGCGATCCATAAAGTTCCCAGCTGCACCTGAATCGACTAGTGCCCTATGCTGGGAAGAGGGGAAAAAATAAAGGAAAAAAATTGAGACAAACATGTGACCAACAGGGGGTTCTGAGTGAGTTTGGTGCTGACTCACCTGGGGTGATCGAGAAGCGTTCCGCCTGACATCTCGACTCCCAGACAGACCCCCCCAGCACCGATCGGCCGTGTGTCCTCTCCGACCACAGCTGGTGCAGGGGAGGCCTCCTCCTCCGATACCCCTAGGCGCGGCCCCTCCCAACTCCATCGGGATGGGAGCCGGGGCGCTGGGTGGTGGAACGCACAGGACCCTCTCCGAACGCCCGCGGGCAGCCAGCAGATTGTCCAGTCGGATGGACATGTCAATAAGCTCATCCAAAGAAAGAGCGATGTCCCGACACGCTAGCTCCCTGCGGACGTCCTCCCGGAGACTACACCGGTAGTGGTCAATAAGGGCCCTGTCGTTCCACCCTGATCCCGCGGCCAAGGTCCGGAACTCCAGCGCGAAATCCTGTGCGCTCCTCTTCTCCTGCCTGAGATGAAATAGTCTCTCACCCGCCGCTCGGCCCTCTGGGGGGTGGTCAAACACGGCACGAAAACGACGGGTAAACTCCGGGTAGTGCTCCTTCGCTGAGTCCGGGCCATTCCAGACTGCGTTGGCCCACTCCAGAGCACGACCCGTTAGGCAGGAGACGAGGACACTCACCCTCTCCGCTCCCGAGGGAGTGGGGCGAACAGTGGCCAGGTATAGCTCCAGTTGGAGTAAGAACCCCTGACACCCTGCCGCCGCTCCATCATAATCCCTCGGGAGCGTAAGACGGAGCGCGCTGGAGCCGGGGGATGGAGAGTCCTGAGGGAGGGGAGCCGAAGGTGGAGAGAGGAGCCCACTCCTCTCCCATCGCTCCATTCTCTCCATCATCTGGTCCATGGCTGATCCGATCCGATGGAGGACGGTGGTGTGGTGGAGAACCCGTTCCTCCATCGATGGGAGAGGGTTGGCTGCTGCTCCTGCTGACTCCATTTAGCGGGTGCGGGATTCTGTAACGACCTGGGTGTCGGGGGGTGCGAAGTCAGACGCAGGAACAGCAGAGCTTCAATATGTTGAGTCTTTAATACCCAACTGGCAAACAAAATGTCCAACACGGACGTACTGGGTGTCATACACAACGGTCCAACGACACGAGAAACAAACCCAGTCCACAATAACAATATCCACTCCCGAAATCCAAAAGCTACAATATAACAATCCCGCACAAAGAAGCGTACGGGCTGGCTGACTAATAAAGCCACACTAATTAACAACTAACTGAACACAGGTGATACAAATAAACACATAAGGAGGGGGAGGAAAAAGAGTCAGTGGCAGCTAGTAGGCCGGTGACGACGACCGCCGAGCGCCACCCGAACGGGAAGGAGAGCCTGCCTCGGTTGAAGTCGTGACAAGAGTAGTTATATCTGACACAGTACAGTAGTTATATCTAACACAGTACAGTAGTTATGACTGACACAGTACAGTAGTTATATCTAACACAGTACAGTAGTTATATCTAACACAGTACAGTAGTTATGTCTAACACAGTACAGTAGTTATGTCTAACACAGTACAGTAGTTATATCTAACACAGTACAGTAGTTATGTCTAACACAGTACAGTAGTTATATCTAACACAGTACAGTAGTTATATCTAACACAGTACAGTAGTTATATCTGACACAGTACAGTAGTTATATCTAACACAGTACAGTAGTTATATCTGACACAGTACAGTAGTTATATCTAACACAGTACAGTAGTTATATCTAACACAGTACAGTAGTTATATCTAACACAGTACAGTAGTTATATCTAACACAGTACAGTAGTTATGACTGACACAGTACAGTAGTTATATCTAACACAGTACAGTAGTTATATCTAACACAGTACAGTAGTTATATCTAACACAGTACAGTAGTTATGACTGACACAGTACAGTAGTTATATCTAACACAGTACAGTAGTTATATCTAACACAGTACAGTAGTTATGACTGACACAGTACAGTAGTTATATCTGACACAGTACAGTAGTTATATCTAACACAGTACAGTAGTTATATCTAACACAGTACAGTAGTTATATCTAACAAAGTACAGTAGTTATGACTGACACTGTCACGGTTTTCTAACGTAGAACCCAGAAGCAGACCAGGACAAGGAGAGTAAGACGAAGGTGAGTATTTATTTACAAGTTTAAGTGTAGAGATAGAAAGATCCAGGTAGCGGAGCGGGCAGCGGAGTTGAGTTGAGGGGATTGAATTGGCAGATCCAATGGAGTAACAGAAGCCACCGACGACCAGGTAGGGATGGAATGAGTGTTCCGGGTGAATGATGTTCATGGCTAACGATCCGGCAGGGAATGGATGTCAGGTCAGAGCTTATGAAGTGGAGGGATGATGATCAGGACCAGGTGTGCAGATAGCTGATGGGATACAGGTGCGGGTAATCAGAGATCTCCCAACTAGCTACGTCGTCCGGCAACCAGACAGGGTGCGTTCCAGGACACCGGAAAAACACTCCAGGACAGAACACAGGCAAAAACAGACTCAGGAAACGGGATTCGTGACAGACACAGTACAGTAGTTATATCTAACACAGTACAGTAGTTATATCTAACACAGTACAGTAGTTATATCTAACACAGTACAGTAGTTATATCTAACACAGTACAGTAGTTATATCTAACACAGTACAGTAGTTATATCTAACACAGTACAGCAGTTATGTCTAACACAGTACAGCAGTTATATCTAACACAGTACAGTAGTTATATCTAACACAGTACAGTAGTTATATCTGACACAGTACAGTAGTTATATCTAACACAGTACAGTAGTTATATCTAACACAGTACAGCAGTTATATCTAACACAGTACTGTAGTTATATCTAACACAGTACAGCAGTTATATCTAACACAGTACTGTAGTTATATCTGACACAGTACAGTAGTTATATCTAACACAGTACAGTAGTTATATCTAACACAGTACAGTAGTTATATCTAACACAGTAGAGTAGTTATATCTAACACAGTACAGTAGTTATATATAACACAGTACAGTAGTTATGTCTAACACAGTACAGTAGTTATATCTAACACAGTACAGTAGTTATGTCTAACACAGTACAGCAGTTATATCTAACACAGTACAGCAGTTATATCTAACACAGTACAGTAGTTATATCTAACACAGTACAGTAGTTATATCTGACACAGTACAGTAGTTATATCTAACACAGTACAGTAGTTATATCTAACACAGTACAGCAGTTATATCTAACACAGTACTGTAGTTATATCTAACACAGTACAGCAGTTATATCTAACACAGTACTGTAGTTATATCTGACACAGTACAGTAGTTATATCTAACACAGTAGAGTAGTTATATCTAACACAGTACAGTAGTTATATCTAACACAGTAGAGTAGTTATATCTAACACAGTACAGTAGTTATATATAACACAGTACAGTAGTTATGTCTAACACAGTACAGTAGTTATATCTAACACAGTACAGTAGTTATATCTAACACAGTACAGTAGTTATATCTAACACAGTACAGTAGTTATATCTAACACAGTACAGTAGTTATGACTGACACAGTACAGTAGTTATGACTGACACAGTACAGTAGTTATATCTAACACAGTACAGTAGTTATATCTAACACAGTACAGTAGTTATGACTGACACAGTACAGTAGTTATATCTGACACAGTACAGTAGTTATATCTAACACAGTACAGTAGTTATATCTAACACAGTACAGTAGTTATGACTGACACAGTACAGTAGTTATATCTAACACAGTACAGTAGTTATATCTAACACAGTACAGCAGTTATATCTAACACAGTACAGTAGTTATATCTAACACAGTACAGTAGTTATATCTAACACAGTACAGTAGTTATATCTAACACAGTACAGTAGTTATATCTAACACAGTACAGTAGTTATATCTAACACAGTACAGTAGTTATGTCTAACACAGTACAGCAGTTATATCTAACACAGTACAGTAGTTATATCTAACACAGTACAGTAGTTATATCTGACACAGTACAGTAGTTATATCTAACACAGTAGTTATATCTGACACAGTACAGTAGTTATATCTAACACAGTACAGTAGTTATATCTAACACAGTATAGTAGTTATGACTAACACAGTACAGTAGTTATATCTAACACAGTACAGTAGTTATATCTAACACAGTACAGTAGTTATATCTAACACAGTACAGTAGTTATGTCTAACACAGTACAGCAGTTATATCTAACACAGTACAGTAGTTATATCTAACACAGTACAGCAGTTATATCTAACACAGTACAGTAGTTATATCTAACACAGTACAGTAGTTATATCTGACACAGTATAGTAGTTATGTCCAACACAGTACAGTAGTTATATCTAACACAGTACAGTAGTTATGACTGGCACAGTACAGTAGTTATATCTAACACAGTATAGTAGTTATATCTAACACAGTAGTTATATCTAACACAGTACAGTAGTTATATCTAACACAGTACATTAGTTATATCTAACACAGTAGTTATATCTAACACAGTACAGTAGTTATTATCCAGCTCTTATCCAGAGCGACTTACAAATTGGTGCATTCACCTTATGATATCCAGTGGAACAACCACTTTACAATAGTGCATCTAAATCTTTTAAGGGGGGGGGGGGGGGGGGGGGTTAGAAGGATTACTTTATCCTATCCTAGGTATTCCTTAAAGAGGTGGGGTTTCAGGTGTCTCCGGAAGGTGGTGATTGACTCCGCTGACCTGGCGTCGTGAGGGAGTTTGTTCCACCATTGGGGTGCCAGAGCAGCGAACAGTTTTGACTGGGCTGAGCGGGAACTGTACTTCCTCAGAGGTAGGGAGGCGTGCAGGCCAGAGGTGGATGAACGCAGTGCCCTTGTTTGGGTGTAGGGCCTGATCAGAGCCTGAAGGTACGGAGGTGCCGTTCCCCTCACAGCTCCGTAGGCAAGCACCATGGTCTTGTAGCGGATGCGAGCTTCAACTGGAAGCCAGTGGAGAGAGCGGAGGAGCGGGGTGACGTGAGAGAACTTGGGAAGGTTGAACACCAGACGGGCTGCGGCGTTCTGGATGAGTTGTAGGGGTTTAATGGCACAGGCAGGGAGCCCAGCCAACAGCGAGTTGCAGTAATCCAGACGGGAGATGACAAGTGCCTGGATTAGGACCTGCGCCGCTTCCTGTGTGAGGCAGGGTCGTACTCTGCGAATGTTGTAGAGCATGAACCTACAGGAACGGGTCACCGCCTTGATGTTAGTTGAGAACGACAGGGTGTTGTCCAGGATCACGCCAAGGTTCTTAGCACTCTGGGAGGAGGACACAATGGAGTTGTCAACCGTGATGGCGAGATCATGGAACGGGCAGTCCTTACCCGGGAGGAAGAGCAGCTCCGTCTTGCCGAGGTTCAGCTTGAGGTGGTGATCCGTCATCCACACTGATATGTCTGCCAGACATGCAGAGATGCGATTCGCCACCTGGTTATCAGAAGGGGGAAAGGAGAAGATTAATTGTGTGTCGTCTGCATAGCAATGATAGGAGAGACCATGTGAGGATATGACAGAGCCAAGTGACTTGGTGTATAGCGAGAATAGGAGAGGGCCTAGAACAGAGCCCTGGGGGACACCAGTGGTGAGAGCACGTGGTGCGGAGACAGATTCTCGCCACGCCACCTGGTAGGAGCGACCTGTCAGGTAGGACGCAATCCAAGCGTGGGCCGCGCCGGAGATGCCCAACTCGGAGAGGGTGGAGAGGAGGATCTGATGGTTCACAGTATCAAAGGCAGCCGATAGGTCTAGAAGGATGAGAGCAGAGGAGAGAGAGTTAGCTTTAGCAGTGCGGAGCGCCTCCGTGACACAGAGAAGAGCAGTCTCAGTTGAATGACTAGTCTTGAAACCTGACTGATTTGGATCAAGAAGGTCATTCTGAGAGAGATAGCAGGAGAGCTGGCCAAGGACGGCACGTTCAAGAGTTTTGGAGAGAAAAGAAAGAAGGGATACTGGTCTGTAGTTGTTGACATCGGAGGGATCGAGTGTAGGTTTTTTCATAAGGGGTGCAACTCTCGCTCTCTTGAAGACGGAAGGGACGTAGCCAGCGGTCAAGGATGAGTTGATGAGCGAGGTGAGGTAAGGGAGAAGGTCTCCGGAAATGGTCTGGAGAAGAGAGGAGGGGATAGGGTCAAGCGGGCAGGTTGTTGGGCGGCCGGCCGTCACAAGACGCGAGATTTCATCTGGAGAGAGAGGGGAGAAAGAGGTCAAAGCACAGGGTTGGGCAGTGTGAGCAGAACCAGCGGTGTCGTTTGACTTAGCAAACGAGGATCGGATGTCGTCGACCTTCTTTTCAATGGTTGACGAAGTCATCCGCAGAGAGGGAGGAGGGGGGGGGGAGGAGGATTCAGGAGGGAGGAGAAGGTGGCAAAGAGCTTCCTAGGGTTAGAGGCAGATGCTTGGAATTTAGAGTGGTAGAAAGTGGCTTTAGCAGCAGAGACAGAAGAGGAAAATGTAGAGAGGAGGGAGTGAAAGGATGCCAGGTCCGCAGGGAGGCGAGTTCTCCTCCATTTCCGCTCGGCTGCCCGGAGCCCTGTTCTGTGAGCTCGCAATGAGTCGTCGAGCCACGGAGCAGGAGGGGAGGACCGAGCCGGCCTGGAGGATAGGGGACATAGAGAGTCAAAGGATGCAGAAAGGGAGGAGAGGAGGGTTGAGGAGGCAGAATCAGGAGATAGGTTGGAGAAGGTTTGAGCAGAGGGAAGAGATGATAGGATGGAAGAGGAGAGAGTAGCGGGGGAGAGAGAGCGAAGGTTGGGACGGCGCGATACCATCCGAGTAGGGGCAGAGTGGGAAGTGTTGGATGAGAGCGAGAGGGAAAAGGATACAAGGTAGTGGTCGGAGACTTGGAGGGGAGTTGCAATGAGATTAGTGGAAGAACAGCATCTAGTAAAGATGAGGTCAAGCGTATTGCCTGCCTTGTGAGTAGGGGGGGAAGGTGAGAGGGTGAGGTCAAAAGAGGAGAGGAGTGGAAAGAAGGAGGCAGAGAGGAATGAGTCAAAGGTAGACGTGGGGAGGTTAAAGTCACCCAGAACTGTGAGAGGTGAGCCATCCTCAGGAAAGGAACTTATCAAGGCGTCAAGCTCATTGATGAACTCTCCAAGGGAACCTGGAGGGCGATAAATGATAAGGATGTTAAGCTTGAAAGGGCTGGTAACTGTGACAGCATGGAATTCAAAGGAGGCGATAGACAGATGGGTCAGGGGAGCAAGAGAGAATGTCCACTTGGGAGAGATGAGGATCCCAGTGCCACCACCCCGCTGACCAGAAGCTCTCGGGGTGTGCGAGAACACGTGGGCAGACGAGGAGAGAGCAGTAGGAGTAGCAGTGTTATCTGTGGTAATCCATGTTTCCGTCAGTGCCAAGAAGTCGAGGGACTGGAGGGAAGCATAGGCTGAGATGAACTCTGCCTTGTTGGCCGCAGATCGGCAGTTCCAGAGGCTGCCGGAGACCTGGAACTCCACGTGGGTCGTGCGCGCTGGGACCACCAGGTTAGAGTGGCAGCGGCCACGCGGTGTGAAGCGTTTGTATGGTCTGTGCAGAGAGGAGAGAACAGGGATAGACAGACACATAGTTGACAGGCTACAGAAGAGGCTACGCTAATGCAAAGGAGATTGGAATGACAAGTGGACTACACGTCTCGAATGTTCAGAAAGTTAAGCTTACGTTGCAAAAATCTTATTGACTAAAATGATTAAAATGATACAGTACTGCTGGCTGGTGAAGTAGGCTAGCTAGCAGTGGCTGCGTTGTTGACTTTGTTTGAAAGTGTAGCTGGCTAGGTAACCTCGATAACTGGCTAGGTAACCTCGATAACCGCGATAATTACTCTAAACTACACAATTATCTTAGATACAAAGACAGCAAAGACAACTATGTATCTAGCTAACACTACACTAATCAAATCGTTCCGTTGTAATGTATTATTAGTTTCTACAGTGCTGCTAGTCGGTAGAAGTTGACTAGCTAGCTAGCAGTTGTTGACTAGGTAGGAGAACGGTGGCGCGGCGACGAAAATAGCTGGCTAGCTAACCTCGATAATTACTCTAAACTACACAATTATCTTAGATACAAAGACAGCAAAGACAACTATGTAGCTAGCTAACACTACACTAATCAAGTCGTTGCGTTGTAATGTAATAGTTTCTACAGTGCTGCTATTCGGTAGAAGTTGGCTAGCTGGCTAGCTAGCAGTGTTGACTACGTTAGAAGGACGATATATATCTAACACAGTACAGTAGTTATATCTAACACAGTACAGTAGTTATATCTAACAAAGTACAGTAGTTATATCTAACACAATACAGTAGTTATATCTAACACAGTACAGTAGTTACATCTAACACAGTACAGTAGTTATGACTGACACAGTACAGTAGTTATGACTGACACAGTACAGTAGTTATATCTAACACAGTACAGTAGTTATATCTAACACAGTACAGTAGTTATATCTAACACAGTACAGTAGTTATATCTAACACAGTACAGTAGTTATATCTAACACAGGACAGTAGTTATGTCCAACACAGTACAGTAGTTATATCTAACACAGTACAGTAGTTATGTCCAACACAGTACAGTAGTTATGTCCAACACAGTACAGTAGTTATGTCTAACACAGTACAGTAGTTATATCTAACACAGTACAGTAGTTATATCTAACACAATACAGTAGTTATATCTAACACAGTACAGTAGTTATATCTAACACAGTACAGTAGTTATATCTGACACAGTACAGTAGTTATATCTAACACAGTACAGTAGTTATATCTAACACAGTACAGTAGTTATGTCTAACACAGTACAGTAGTTATGTCTAACACAGTACAGTAGTTATATCTAACACAGTACAGTAGTTATGACTGACACAGTACAGTAGTTATATCTAACACAGTACAGTAGTTATATCTAACACAGTACAGTAGTTATATCTGACACAGTACAGTAGTTATATCTAACACAGTACAGTAGTTATATCTGACACAGTACAGTAGTTATATCTAACACAGTACAGTAGTTATATCTAACACAGTACAGTAGTTATATCTAACACAGTACAGTAGTTATATCTAACACAGTACAGTAGTTATGACTGGCACAGTACAGTAGTTATATCTAACACAGTATAGTAGTTATATCTAACACAGTAGTTATATCTAACACAGTACAGTAGTTATATCTAACACAGTACAGTAGTTATATCTAACACAGTAGTTATATCTAACACAGTACAGTAGTTATGACTGACACAGTACAGTAGTTATATCTGACACAGTACAGTAGTTATATCTAACACAGTACAGTAGTTATATCTAACACAGTACAGTAGTTATATCTAACACAGTACAGTAGTTATATCTAACAAAGTACAGTAGTTATGACTGACACAGTACAGTAGTTATGACTGACACAGTACAGTAGTTATATCTAACACAGTACAGCAGTTATATCTAACACAGTACAGTAGTTATATCTAACACAGTACAGTAGTTATATCTAACACAGTACAGTAGTTATATCTAACACAGTACAGTAGTTATGTCTAACACAGTACAGTAGTTATATCTGACACAGTACAGTAGTTATATCTAACACAGTACAGTAGTTATATCTAACACAGTACAGTAGTTATGTCTAACACAGTACAGTAGTTATATCTAACACAGTACAGTAGTTATATCTAACACAGTACAGTAGTTATATCTAACACAGTACAGTAGTTATGTCCAACACAGTACAGTAGTTATATCTGACACAGTACAGTAGTTATATCTAACACAGTACAGTAGTTATATCTAACACAGTACAGTAGTTATATCTAACACAGTACAGTAGTTATATCTAACACAGTACAGTAGTTATATCTAACAAAGTACAGTAGTTATATCTAACACAGTACAGTAGTTATATCTAACACAGTACAGTAGTTATGTCCAACACAGTACAGTAGTTATATCTAACACAGTACAGTAGTTATGTCCAACACAGTACAGTAGTTATGTCTAACACAATACAGTAGTTATATCTGACACAGTACAGTAGTTATATCTAACACAGTACAGTAGTTATATCTAACACAGTACAGTAGTTATATCTAACACAGTACAGTAGTTATATCTAACACAGTACAGTAGTTATATCTAACACAGTACAGTAGTTATATCTAACACAGGACAGTAGTTATGTCCAACACAGTACAGTAGTTATATCTAACACAGTACAGTAGTTATGTCCAACACAGTACAGTAGTTATGTCTAACACAGTACAGCAGTTATATCTAACACAGTACAGTAGTTATATCTAACACAGTACAGTAGTTATATCTAACACAGTACAGTAGTTATATCTAACACAGTACAGTAGTTATATCTAACACAGTACAGTAGTTATATCTAACACAGTACAGTAGTTATATCTAACACAGTACAGTAGTTATATCTAACACAGTACAGTAGTTATATCTAACACAGTAGAGTAGTTATATCTGACACAGTACAGTAGTTATATCTAACACAGTACAGTAGTTATATCGAACACAGTACAGTAGTTATATCTAACACAGTACAGTAGTTATATCTAACACAGTACAGTAGTTATATCTAACACAGTACAGTAGTTATATCTAACACAGTACAGTAGTTATGTCCAAAACAGTACAGTAGTTATATCTAACACAGTACAGTAGTTATGTCTAACACAGTACAGTAGTTATGTCCAACACAGTACAGTAGTTATGTCTAACACAGTACAGCAGTTATATCTAACACAGTACAGTAGTTATATCTAACACAATACAGTAGTTATATCTAACACAGTACAGTAGTTATATCTAACACAGTACAGTAGTTATATCTGACACAGTACAGTAGTTATATCTAACACAGTACAGTAGTTATATCTAACACAGTACAGTAGTTATGTCTAACACAGTACAGTAGTTATGTCTAACACAGTACAGTAGTTATATCTAACACAGTACAGCAGTTATGTCTAACACAGTACAGCAGTTATATCTAACACAGTACAGTAGTTATATCTAACACAGTACAGTAGTTATATCTGACACAGTACAGTAGTTATATCTAACACAGTACAGTAGTTATATCTGACACAGTACAGTAGTTATATCTAACACAGTACAGTAGTTATATCTAACACAGTACAGTAGTTATGACTGACACAGTACAGTAGTTATATCTGACACAGTACAGTAGTTATATCTAACACAGTACAGTAGTTATATCTAACACAGTACAGTAGTTATATCTAACACAGTACAGTAGTTATATCTAACAAAGTACAGTAGTTATGACTGACACAGTACAGTAGTTATGACTGACACAGTACAGTAGTTATATCTAACACAGTACAGCAGTTATATCTAACACAGTACAGTAGTTATATCTAACACAGTACAGTAGTTATATCTAACACAGTACAGTAGTTATATCTAACACAGTACAGTAGTTATATCTAACACAGTACAGTAGTTATATCTAACACAGTACAGTAGTTATGTCTAACACAGTACAGCAGTTATATCTAACACAGTACAGTAGTTATATCTAACACAGTACAGTAGTTATATCTAACACAGTACAGTAGTTATGACTGACACAGTACAGTAGTTATATCTAACACAGTACAGTAGTTATATCTAACACAGTACAGTAGTTATATCTAACACAGTACAGTAGTTATATCTAACACAGGACAGTAGTTATGTCCAACACAGTACAGTAGTTATATCTAACACAGTACAGTAGTTATGTCCAACACAGTACAGTAGTTATGTCTAACACAATACAGTAGTTATATCTGACACAGTACAGTAGTTATATCTAACACAATACAGTAGTTATATCTAACACAGTACAGTAGTTATATCTAACACAGTACAGTAGTTATATCTAACACAGTACAGTAGTTATATCTAACACAGTACAGTAGTTATATCTAACACAGTACAGTAGTTATATTTAACACAGTACAGTAGTTATATCTAACACAGTACAGTAGTTATATCGAACACAGTACAGTAGTTATGTCTAACACAGTACAGTAGTTATATCTAACACAGTACAGTAGTTATATCTAACACAGTACAGTAGTTATGTCTAACACAGTACAGTAGTTATATCTAACACAGTACAGTAGTTATGTCTAACACAGTACAGTAGTTATATCTAACACAGTACAGTAGTTATATCTGACACAGTACAGTAGTTATATCTGACACAGTACAGTAGTTATATCTAACACAGTACAGTAGTTATATCTGACACAGTACAGTAGTTATATCTAACACAGTACAGTAGTTATATCTAACACAGTACAGTAGTTATATCTAACACAGTACAGTAGTTATATCTAACACAGTACAGTAGTTATGACTGACACAGTACAGTAGTTATATCTAACACAGTACAGTAGTTATATCTAACACAGTACAGTAGTTATATCTAACACAGTACAGTAGTTATATCTAACACAGTACAGTAGTTATGACTGACACAGTACAGTAGTTATATCTAACACAGTAGAGTAGTTATATCTAACACAGTACAGTAGTTATGACTGACAAAGTACAGTAGTTATATCTGACACAGTACAGTAGTTATATCTAACACAGTACAGTAGTTATATCTAACACAGTACAGTAGTTATATCTAACAAAGTACAGTAGTTATGACTGACACAGTACAGTAGTTATATCTAACACAGTACAGTAGTTACATCTAACACAGTACAGTAGTTATATCTAACACAGTACAGTAGTTATATCTAACACAGTACAGTAGTTATATCTGACACAGGACAGTAGTTATGTCCAACACAGTACAGTAGTTATATCTAACACAGTACAGTAGTTATATCTGACACAGGACAGTAGTTATGTCCAACACAGTACAGTAGTTATATCTAACACAGTACAGTAGTTATGTCCAACACAGTACAGTAGTTATGTCTAACACAATACAGTAGTTATATCTGACACAGTACAGTAGTTATATCTAACACAGTACAGTAGTTATATCTAACACAGTACAGTAGTTATATCTAACACAGTACAGTAGTTATATCTAACACAGTACAGCAGTTATATCTAACACAGTACAGCAGTTATATCTAACACAGTACAGTAGTTATATCTAACACAGTACAGTAGTTATATCTAACACAGTACAGTAGTTATATCTAACACAGTACAGTAGTTATGTCTAACACAGTACAGTAGTTATATCTAACACAGTACAGTAGTTATATCTAACACAGTACAGTAGTTATATCTAACACAGTACAGTAGTTATATCTAACACAGTACAGTAGTTATATCTAACACAGTAGAGTAGTTATATCTGACACAGTAGAGTAGTTATATCTGACACAGTACAGTAGTTATATATAACACAGTACAGTAGTTATATCTAACACAGTACAGTAGTTATGTCTAACACAGTACAGTAGTTATGTCTAACACAGTACAGTAGTTATATCTAACACAGTACAGTAGTTATATCTAACACAGTACAGTAGTTATATCTAACACAGTACAGTAGTTATGTCTAACACGGTACAGTAGTTATATCTAACACGGTACAGTAGTTATATCTGACACAGTACAGTAGTTATATCTGACACAGTACAGTAGTTATATCTGACACAGTACAGTAGTTATATCTGACACAGTACAGTAGTTATATCTGACACAGTACAGTAGTTATATCTAACACAGTACAGTAGTTATATCTAACACAGTACAGTAGTTATATCTAACACAGTACAGTAGTTATATCTAACACAGTACAGTAGTTATATCTAACACAGTACAGTAGTTATGACTGACACAGTACAGTAGTTATATCTAACACAGTACAGTAGTTATATCTAACACAGTACAGCAGTTATATCTAACACAGTACAGTAGTTATATCTAACACAGTACAGCAGTTATATCTAACACAGTACAGTAGTTATATCTAACACAGTACAGTAGTTATGACTGGCACAGTACAGTAGTTATATCTAACACAGTATAGTTGTAACGATTGTCTAGCTCTTCCTCCTCCTCGGACGAGGAGAGGAGAGAGGGATCGGAAGACCAATGTGCAGCGAGGTATGATGACATAATGATTTATTAACTGAAGTCAAAGACGAACACAAAAAACACTTGGAAAATTACAAAACAACAAACGAACGTAGACTGACCTAAAACATGTGAACTTACATATAACGAAGAACGCACGAACAGGTACACGACTACAAACAAACGATACAGTCCCGTGTGGTAACATATACGGACACAGGAGACAACCACCCACCACAAACAATGTGAAACAACCTACCTTAATATGGCTCTCAATCAGAGGAAACGTAAACCACCTGCCTCTAATTGAGAACCATATCAGGTAACCCATTAACCAACATAGTTACACATAACATAGAATGCCCACCCCAACTCACGCCCTGACCGACTAAACACATACAAAACAGAAAACAGGTCAGGAACGTGACAATAGTAGTTATATCTAACACAGTAGTTATATCTAACACAGTACAGTAGTTATATCTAACACAGTACATTAGTTATATCTAACACAGTAGTTATATCTAACACAGTACAGTAGTTATGACTGACACAGTACAGTAGTTATATCTAACACAGTACAGTAGTTATATCTAACACAGTACAGTAGTTATGACTGACACAGTACAGTAGTTATATCTAACACAGTACAGTAGTTATATCTAACACAGTACAGTAGTTATATCTAACACAGTACAGTAGTTATGTCTAACACAGTACAGCAGTTATATCTAACACAGTACAGTAGTTATATCTAACACAGTACAGTAGTTATATCTAACACAGTACAGTAGTTATATCTAACACAGTACAGTAGTTATATCTAACACAGTACAGTAGTTATATCTAACACAGTACAGTAGTTATGTCTAACACAGTACAGCAGTTATATCTAACACAGTACAGTAGTTATATCTAACACAGTACAGCAGTTATATCTAACACAGTACAGTAGTTATATCTAACACAGTACAGCAGTTATATCTAACACAGGACATTAGTTATATCTAACACAGTAGTTATATCTAACACAGTACAGTAGTTATGACTGACACAGTACAGTAGTTATATCTAACACAGTACAGTAGTTATATCTAACACAGTACAGTAGTTATATCTAACACAGTACAGTAGTTATATCTGACACAGTATAGTAGTTATGTCCAACACAGTACAGTAGTTAAATCTAACACAGTACAGTAGTTATGACTGGCACAGTACAGTAGTTATATCTAACACACTAGTTATATCTAACACAGTACAGTAGTTATATCTAACACAGTACATTAGTTATATCTAACACAGTAGTTATATCTAACACAGTACAGTAGTTATGACTGACACAGTACAGTAGTTATATCTAACACAGTACAGTAGTTATATCTAACACAGTACAGTAGTTATATCTAACACAGTACAGTAGTTATATCTGACACAGTATAGTAGTTATGTCCAACACAGTACAGTAGTTAAATCTAACACAGTACAGTAGTTATGACTGGCACAGTACAGTAGTTATATCTAACACAGTATAGTAGTTATATCTAACACAGTAGTTATATCTAACACAGTACAGTAGTTATATCTAACACAGTAGTTATATCTAACACAGTACAGTAGTTATGACTGACACAGTACAGTAGTTATATCTAACACAGTACAGTAGTTATATCTAACACAGTACAGTAGTTATATCTAACACAGTACAGTAGTTATGTCCAACACAGTACAGTAGTGTCACGTTCCTGACCTGTTTTCTGTTGTTTGGTATGTGTTTAATTGGTCAGGGCGTGAGTTTTGGGTGGGTAGTCTATGTTATGTGTTTTCTATGTTGGGTTAATGGGTTGCCTGGTATGGCTCTCAATTAGAGGCAGGTGTTTGGCGTTTCCTCTGATTGAGAGTCATATTAAGGTAGGTTGTTTCACATTGTTTGTTGTGGGTGGTTGTCTTCCGTGTCAGTACATGTTACCACACGGGACTGTTTCGGTTTGTCTGTTCCTGTTCGTGTGTTCTTCGTTTCATGTAAGTTCGTAAGTTTAGGTCTGTTTAGTTCGTTTTGTTATTTTGTATTTCTAAAGTGTATTTCGTTTCGTCTTTGTCTTGTTAATTAAATCATTATGAATTCACACCCCGCTGCACTTTGGTCAAATCCTTGCTACTCCTCTTCGGATGAAGAGAAGGAGGAAGCCCGTTACAGAACCACCCACCAAACCCGGATCAAGCAGCGGGTTAACGGACAGCGCACGAAGCAGGATTTCTGGTCTTGGGAGGAAATCATGGAAGGAAAAGGACCATGGGCTAAAGTTGGAGTTAATCGCCGCCCATGGGAACAGCTGGAGGCAGCTCGGAGAGCGGAGGAAACCGGAGAGAGGAACCGGCGTTATGAGGGGACGCGTCTAGCACGGAAGCCCGAAAAGCCCGCAAGTACAACCCAAAAATTTCTTGGGGGGGGGCTAAGAGGTAGTGGGTCTAGGGCAGGTAGGAGACCTGCGCCCACTTCCCAGGCTAACCGTGGAGAGCGGGAGTACGGGCAGACACCGTGTTACGCAGTAGAGCGCACGGTGTCTCCTGTACGTGTGCATAGCCCGGTGCGGGTTATTCCACCTCCCCGCACTGGTAGGGCTAGATTGAGCATTGAGCCAAGTGCCATGAAGCCGGCTCTACATATCTGGCCACCAGTACGTCTCCTTGGGCCGGCTTACATGGCACCAGCCTTACGCATGGTGTCCCCGGTTCGCCTACATAGCCCGGTGCGGGTTATTCCACCTCCCCGCACTGGTCAGGCGACGGGGAGCATACAACCAGGTAAGGTTGGGCAGGTTCAGTGCTCAAGGGAGCCAGTACGCCTACACGGTCCGGTATATCCGGCGCCACCTTCCCGCCCCAGCTCAGTACCACCAGTGCCTGCACCACGCACCAAGCCTCATGTGCGTCCTCAGAGCCCTGTACGCACTGTTCCTCCTCCACGCACTCTCCCTGTGGTGCGTGTCTCCAGCCCAGTGCCTCCAGTTTCGGCACCACGCATCAAGCCTCCTGTGCGTCTCCAGAGCCCTGTACGCACTGTTCCTTCTCCCCGCACTCGCCCTGAGGTGCGTGCCCTCAGCCCGGTACCTCCAGTTCCGGTACCACGCACCAGTCCTATAGTGCGCATCGAGAGTCCAGTGTGCCCTGTTCCTGCTCCCCGCACTAGCCTTGAGGTGCGTGTCTCCAGTCCGGTACCACCAGTTCCGGCACCACGCACCAGGCCTACTGTGCGCCTCAGCAGGTCAGAGTCGGCTGTCTGCCCAACGCCGCCTGCACTGCTCGTCTGCCCAGCACCGTCTGAGCCATCTGTCTGCCCAGCACCGTCTGAGCCATCTGTCTGCCCAGCGCCGTCTGAGCCATCTGTCTGCCCAGCGCCGTCTGAGCCATCTGTCTGCCCAGCGCCGTCTGAGCCATCCGTCTGCCCAGCGCCGTCTGAGCCATCCGTCTGTCCAGCGCCTTCTGAGCCATCCGTCTGCCCAGCGCCTTCTGAGCCATCCGTCTGCCCAGCGCCTTCTGAGCCATCCGTCTGCCCAGCGCCTTCTGAGCCATCCGTCTGCCACGAGCCATTAGAGCCGCCCGTCTGTCCCGAGCCATTAGAGCCGTCCGTCAGTCAGGAGCCGCTAGAGCCGTCCGTCAGTCAGGAGCCGCTAGAGCCGTCCGTCAGTCAGGAGCTGCCAGAGCCGCCATCCAGTCAGAAGCTGCCAGAGCCGCCAGCCAGTCAGGAGCTGCCAGAGCCGCCAGCCAGTCAGGAGCTGCCAGAGCCGCCAGCCAGTCAGGAGCTGCCAGAGCCGCCAGCCAGTCAGGAGCTGCCAGAACCGCCAGCCAGTCAGGAGCTGCCAGAGCTGCCCTACAGTCATGAGCTGCCCTACAGTCATGAGCTGCCCTACAGTCATGAGCTGCCCTTCAGTCATGAGCTGCCCTTCAGTCATGAGCTGCCCTTCAGTCATGAGCTGCCCTCCAGTCATGAGCTGCCCTACAGTTATGAGCTGCCCTACAGTCATGAGCTGCCCTACAGTCATGAGCTGCCCTCCAGTCATGAGCTGCCCTCCAGTCATGAGCTGCCCTCCAGTCATGAGCTGCCACTCAGTCCGGAGCTGCCACCCAGTCCGGAGCTGCCACCCAGTCCGGAGCTGCCACTCAGTCCGGAGCTGCCATTAGTACAGAGTTGTCCCTCTGTCCTAAGCTACCTCTCTGTCCTGAGCTACCTCTCTGTCCTGAGCTACCTCTCTGTCCTGAGCTACCTCTCTGTCCTGAGCTACCTCTCTGTCCTGAGCTGTCTCCTCTATGTAGGAGGGGCCTTAGTGAAGGTTCCTGGACCATGGTCGGGGGCGAGGGTCGCCACTCAAAGGACGCGAAGGAGAGGGACAAAGACAGTGATGGAGTGGTGTCCTCGTCCACCGCCGGAGCCGCCACCGCGGACAGATGCCCACCCAGACCCTCCCCTTGAGTTGTAGGGGTGCGCCCGGAGTTCGCACCTTGAGGGGGGGGTTCTGTCACGTTCCTGACCTGTTTTCTGTTGTTTGGTATGTGTTTAATTGGTCAGGGCGTGAGTTTTGGGTGGGTAGTCTATGTTATGTGTTTTCTATGTTGGGTTAATGGGTTGCCTGGTATGGCTCTCAATTAGAGGCAGGTGTTTGGCGTTTCCTCTGATTGAGAGTCATATTAAGGTAGGTTGTTTCACATTGTTTGTTGTGGGTGGTTGTCTTCCGTGTCAGTACATGTTACCACACGGGACTGTTTCGGTTTGTCTTTTCCTGTTCGTGTGTTCTTCGTTTCATG
This sequence comes from Salvelinus namaycush, assembly GCF_016432855.1. Taxonomy (NCBI): domain Eukaryota; kingdom Metazoa; phylum Chordata; class Actinopteri; order Salmoniformes; family Salmonidae; genus Salvelinus; species Salvelinus namaycush. Next base: position 6,198,563 of record NC_052336.1, read on the forward strand.
TAAGTTCGTAAGTTTAGGTCTGTTTAGTTCGTTTTGTTATTTTGTATTTCTAAAGTGTATTTCGTTTCGTCTTTGTCTTGTTAATTAAATCATTATGAATTCACACCCCGCTGCACTTTGGTCAAATCCTTGCTACTCCTCTTCGGATGAAGAGAAGGAGGAAGCCCGTTACAAGTAGTTATATCTAACACAGTACAGTAGTTATATCTAACACAGTACAGCAGTTATATCTAACACAGTACAGTAGTTATATCTAACACAGTACAGTAGTTATATCTAACACAGTACAGTAGTTATATCTAACACAGTACAGTAGTTATATCTAACACAGTACAGTAGTTATATCTAACACAGTACAGTAGTTATATCTAACACAGTACAGTAGTTATGTCCAACACAGTACAGTAGTTATGTCCAACACAGTACAGTAGTTATATCTGACACAGTACAGTAGTTATATCTAACACAGTACAGTAGTTATATCTAACACAGTACAGTAGTTATATCTAACACAGTATAGTAGTTATGACTGACACAGTACAGTAGTTATATCTAACACAGTACAGTAGTTATATCTAACACAGTACAGTAGTTATATCTAACACAGTACAGTAGTTATGTCTAACACAGTACAGCAGTTATATCTAACACAGTACAGTAGTTATATCTAACACAGTACAGCAGTTATATCTAACACAGTACAGTAGTTATATCTAACACAGTACAGTAGTTATATCTGACACAGTATAGTAGTTATGTCCAACACCGTACAGTAGTTATATCTAACACAGTACAGTAGTTATGTCTAACACAGTACAGCAGTTATATCTAACACAGTACAGTAGTTATATCTAACACAGTACAGTAGTTATATCTGACACAGTATAGTAGTTATGTCCAACACCGTACAGTAGTTATATCTAACACAGTACAGTAGTTATATCTAACACAGTATAGTAGTTATATCTAACACAGTAGTTATATCTAACACAGTACAGTAGTTATATCTAACACAGTACAGTAGTTATATCTAACACAGTAGTTATATCTAACACAGTACAGTAGTTATGACTGACACAGTACAGTAGTTATATCTAACACAGTACAGCAGTTATATCTAACACAGTACAGTAGTTATATCTAACACAGTACAGTAGTTATATCTGACACAGTACAGTAGTTATATCTAACACAGTAGTTATATCTGACACAGTACAGTAGTTATATCTAACACAGTACAGTAGTTATATCTAACACAGTACAGTAGTTATATCTAACACAGTACAGTAGTTATGACTGACACAGTACAGTAGTTATGTCTAACACAGTACAGTAGTTATATCTAACACAGTACAGTAGTTATATCTGACACAGTACAGTAGTTATATCTGACACAGTACAGTAGTTATATCTGACACAGTACAGTAGTTATATCTAACACAGTACAGTAGTTATATCTAACACAGTACAGTAGTTATATCTAACACACTACAGTAGTTATGTCTGACACAGTACAGTAGTTATATCTAACACAGTACAGTAGTTATGTCTAACACAGTACAGTAGTTATATCTAACACAGTACAGTAGTTATATCTAACACAGTACAGTAGTTATATCTAACACAGTACAGTAGTTATATCTGACACAGTATAGTAGTTATATCTAACACAGTACAGTAGTTATATCTAACACAGTACAGTAGTTATATCTAACACAGTACAGTAGTTATATCTGACACAGTACAGTAGTTATGTCTAACACAGTACAGTAGTTATATCTGACACAGTACAGTAGTTATATCTAACACAGTACAGTAGTTATATCTAACACAGTACAGTAGTTATGACTACACAGTACAGTAGTTATGTCCAACACAGTACAGTAGTTATGTCCAACACAGTACAGTAGTTATATCTAACACAGTACAGTAGTTATGTCTAACACAGTACAGTAGTTATATCTGACACAGTACAGTAGTTATATCTAACACAGTACAGTAGTTATGACTACACAGTACAGTAGTTATGTCCAACACAGTACAGTAGTTATGTCCAACACAGTACAGTAGTTAGTACAGCTCCATAATAAGACAACTTCATTATTGTAATGGCCAGGAGCATGTTTATCTTTCTCGCCCACATTGACACTTCCACTGCCTGATCACCTCATTAACGTCAAGGAAATATGCTAACCTCTTTTTTTTGCCCATGTTGACAGTTTCATGTCCTGAAAAGGTCTGCAGCTGGTGCAGAGATCATCACCTTTGCATGGTGTGATAAACCTAATCAAATGAAGGGGAAATAAGGCTGATTAACGCATGTACAGCCAGTCATTGTGTAACATTACATTTAACTGACAAACATGGCGTATGACAGGTCAGGGGAGTGGGTGATGTACCGTAACATTCAGGGGTGTACCATGGTCCTTTATGACCCCAGGTAATCCCATACTGCTGTTCAGTATATGTTCCTGGGAGAGCAATGCTACAGCTTATCTCTCTGCATTCAGGCATGTTCACGGCCACCATAGACAGTTCATCCTATTTGAAATGACAACGATTGACAGGTGACAGGTCTCTTACTGTAGTGTAAAGTACTAGTAGTAGTGCACTACAGGTTGCCATTTCAGATGGAGCCTGAGAATCTGTGCCAGTCTGGGATTTGATAGAACAGTCCGTCTTTGATAGAACAGTCCGTCTTTGATAGAACAGTCCGTCTTTGATAGAACAGTCAGTCTTTGATAGAACAGTCAGTATTTGATAGAACAGTCAGTCTTTGACAGAACAGTCAGTCTTTGATAGAACAGTCAGTCTTTGATAGAACAGTCAGTCTTTGCTAGAACAGTCAGTCTTTGATAGAACAGTCAGTCTTTGATAGAACAGTCAGTCTTTGATAGAACAGTCAGTATTTGATAGAACAGTCAGTCTTTGCTAGAACAGTCAGTCTTTGATAGAACAGTCAGTCTTTGATAGAACAGTCTTTCTTTGAGAGAACAGTTTTTCTTTGAGAGAACAGTCTTTCTTTGAGAGAACAGTTTTTCTTTGAGAGAACAGTCTTTCTTTGAGAGAACAGTCTTTCTTTGAGAGAACAGTCTTTCTTTGAGAGAACAGTCTTTCTTTGAGAGAACAGTCTTTCTTTGAGAGAACAGTTTTTCTTTGAGAGAACAGTTTTTCTTTGAGAGAACAGTCTTTCTTTGAGAGAACAGTCTTTCTTTGAGAGAACAGTCTTTCTTTGAGAGAACAGTCTTTCTTTGAGAGAACAGTCTTTCTTTGAGAGAACGGTCTTTCTTTGAGAGGGGATTCCTTTAAGTAGCAGGAGACTTTGAAGCCAAAGGATTAAGACCTAAGCTGAAACTGAGAAAATCCTTTATTAACAGCACTGCACGGTTTCTATTGGCAACAACAGAGAAATATACTGTAAGTCATTCCCCGTGTAGACAATGAGGGACTTACATGCTCTCCTCATGTGCCCTTCTATGCTGCCTCTCAGTTGCCTCAGTCTTAGGTTGGGCCTTTTCCCCATTATGACAACGATAAGAACCAAACACAATGTGTAGGCAATTGTCATATCAAAGGGGTTTTGTCAGCCATTAATTAAGTAGGCTGTTATCAACACAGGTGACATGGTTACTACCCGTACCGCTGGGACACCTAATGGGGAAAAAGTGCTGTGAGTGGAAGATAACACCATTTCAAAAAGCAGGATGTCTTTCATTTTATTTAGAAGTCCATTATTGGACACTTCCATTGATATTTACAGGAGATGCCCGCCATTCTTTCTCTCTCTCTCTCTCTCTCTCTCTCTCTCTCTCTCTCTCTCTCTCTCTCTCTCTCTCTCTCTCTCTCTCTCTCTCTCTCTCTCTCTCTCTCTCTCTCTCTCTCTCTCCTCTCTTCTCCCTTCTCTTTATCCCTCCCTCCTTCTCTCTCTCTCTCTCACTTTCTCGCTCTCTCGTGCTCTCTCACTCTCTCGCTCTCTCCCTCTCCTTCTCTCTCTATCACTCACTCTCTCTTTCTCTCTCCATCTCTCTCTTTCTGGTGATCTGTTCTGATAAGGCCCTGACATCGTCTGCCATTCCATTTCGTTCAGTCTTATCTCTGCCTGCCTCTCTGAACCTCCCGTTGTGCCTTAACGCAACGCAGCAAAAAGGTCAAAACCACAAACTTTCATCAAATTTGTTTAGCCAATAAAAGTCAAGCTGGAGCTGGCCTTCCACAGACAGCCTCCTATTTACTGGCTCTGTGCAGAGCTAATGCGATTGGGGAGAAAATAAGGACTTTTTTTTAGGATTACCTCCTCTTCGTATCCAAGCCTTGTTTCTACTTATAATCCAATTGCCGGAGATTAATCCATGTGACCTGCAGATCTTTCCTCCTGTTGATGGCAGGCAGCTTACGACTCCTTGATGGATGTAGCCTCTGAGAGAACAGAGAAGGTGTTGTTAAAAATAGATAAATGCAGAGGTTTGCTTGGTGGAATTCAGAAGGGTGGTTGGCATAGAGGAGAACATTATTCAGCCAAGTCTGTGTTAAGGCTTTACACATGATAAATCAAAGTACCATTGGAACCCACGACCACAGTAGGTACACAATGTTGTAAATTGAAGGAATTGCAACTGAATGGAGATAGTAAAACAAATATCAGATTCCATGAGCTCACAAATGAATGCCAAGGTTAACATGAGTTATTGCACATTTCACTAGGATGACCACAATTCAAGCATCCCTGGGCCTTAATTGTGTTTATGTTGTTCTATTTCCCTGTGTTACGCAATGATATCTCTCCCCAGCGTACGTTCAAGCCTGAGATGGTTCTAGGTATTAGGAAACTAAGTAGTAACCAGCATGATGTTCAATTCAATGGAAGTGCTTGTTTAAACATAGTTTGCCATTGGCAACACACTTGATCATTGTCCTCATAGTGTTATATAAAACATCAGTAGTGGCTCAATGACCATGTGATGCCAATACATCTTATTTTACCTGTTTTCTTCTTACAAATGAATCAGAAAATGACACAAAGACAGTCAGTATAATAATGGTTGACTTTTTTGGATTCTACCTGCTATTTACAGGCATTTATTTCAACTACTTAGAAAGAATATTAAACCAGCCCATGCCTGAACTTGTAGCACCCAGAACTGAGAAGTGGCTGTGCCAGGAAATCACTTCTAAGAAAGTCAAAAGCCCACCAGGATACAGGGTATTCTGCATGCTGCTGTGAAGCAAATTTGTCCTTCCAAGTGTTGCACGTAAGGGTCTAGAAAACGTGTACTCGTATACACAGCAGTGTTCTAGAATATTGGACCATTGGCTTTCATTCTTTTCAAACTCTCAGCCCAGCTCAAGCAACTTCGCCAGCTGTCAACACATTGAAATGAATAGAGGACTTGTACCGGAGTCGCGTTGGTTGTGAACTGTGGGGAGGTGCGTGTTCTCCCGCTGGACTCTGGCCAGACAATTGCATCTCAGGACCATGATTTACGCTTTATCGAAGTTTCACATTCATTTGAAGCTCTGACATATTAAACTACTGGTATGCTATGTTTACAGTTGTGTGTATGTTTGTGTATAGGAAGCAGAGAGTCTGCTTTCTGTATGAGCCCTATGCACTCTCCTTGTGTCACGTGTGCTCCCTCTCCGGCCTCTAGGTCACCAGGTTGCTTGTTATGGCGCACACCTGTCACCATCGTTATGCACACCTGGACTTCAAAAGACTGATATTAAAGGGAAGGTCACAATGGGATTCTTCCGCACGCACGCACGCACGCACGCACGCACGCACGCACACACACACACACACACACACACACACACACACACACACGCACACACACACACACAATTGAGGAGACTTGCATAGACTGGTATAAGGGGAAAGGTCATGCTGGGGTTCTTTCTCTCGTGCTGGGGAGTATTTAGGGTGTGATAAAAAACATGAGCTGGGGCACACCCAGAAAAATTATTTAATGTGGAGGTGCTGACTAATGGCGAATAAACTATAAAAGAAGGCACAGTGATGCAGAGACGTTGGTGATTTACCCAATAAATGACTGGGAGGTGATATATGGAGTGTGCGACTCTCTTTATTTTGATAGTTTATGGAGAATTTAGGGTGTAACACAGGAAGTCAGGCATCACTAGTCTTCTTTAGTACAGTAAATATTCCCTGTGGTTGTTTTTGTTTGACAGGGGAGGAAAGCTTATTGAAGGATGAGTGTTTTTCCTCTGCGGTCGGCAATCTCCAGAAAAGACACACATGTTGGATCAGGCTCAATGGCAGACATTTGCTGTTGCTTATTAGACCAATACTGTTTATCTATTTGATATATGTAATATGCCGTTAGCTTTTCCACCGGCATGTGCCAAAACATATTGCATACCGTACGATGTCACAACACTAGAATAGGCAGCAGCGTTGTTGTTGTGAGATTACTGCATGTCATTATCTCTTAGGTGAGTGAAGAGAGAGGAAACTTTAGAACAACAGTCAGTGTGTAATGGTAGTGATAGTACAGTATGTTCCATACATCCAACATTCTGGGATTAAGGGGGTGGGGTGCAGTAGGACCACATTCCATTTCTATTCAGTGAGGGTCACAACACCAGCGGTTGTAGCCGAGGCAAAAGGCAAGTCATGATGACAACGTTGTGGGTCTAACCAAGGCTAAATATGACCACATGACCAATATGACCATTAGACTCAGAGGAACCAATGAGAGCAGCTTGTGGGCACCGGGGGTGCAGTTAACAGCTAGACCAGCATTCCTTTCTGCTACAAAACACTTATCGTCACATGGGCACACTCCAGGGAGGATGTGCCTGCCTCAGTGCACATGTTTCCTGTTTTCTCCCTGGACCACGGCAGTAACCTCTCCCCCCACCCCCATTACAACCATCATAACCACCACCACCAGCAGACCTACACTGGACCCTGACCTGCCCCACAAGCAACCACATAGATGAGGGCTTTGAAGATGAGGTGTCCAAAGGATGGCTAGGGTGTCCACAGTGGCTGGGTTGGCAATATTGACAGGGATTGTCATGGATTGTTTTGTCCTGTCCCCAAAGCTAGTGTAGTGGGCCACACAAGTGTCTAATTAAACCCACTGGGAGACTCCAGTATAGCAGTAACCTAGCAACTGGACATATTCTTGGTAAAGCTGAACACAAGACTAAACTTTGTTTTCAAATATATAAACTTTAATTTGCTGGAAATGTTGTTTCCATCAATCATGTATTTCCATGACCTGAGGTTAAACATAAAAAGCTCATAGTAACCACAGACATTTAAACCAGACATCTCTTCATTCAATATCCTGCAAGGATGTAATAGACTTGATGAAAACTACATTTCCTGCAAATTGAAATTTGGTTATATGAAAATAAATGAGCAAGATGCACAATTTCCCATGCAGTTCTGTTTCTTCTGTGATTTGATTGAGTACTTTGTCAAAGCCAGGTGTCCGTTGTCTCTGATACAATAGAGTCCTCCCCTTATCTCTATACAGAGGCTGATAATAAGAACAGTGTAATTAGCAGAGAGAGTCAGAGACAGAGAGACAGCGAGAGCAAATGAGAGTGAGAGAGAGCAAAATAGAGAGAGAGATGGCAAGAGAGAGAGAAATATAGAAATTAAGAGAGTGAGACTGAGAGCGAAAAAGAGAGAAAGATAGAGAAAGAGAGAGAGAGAGAGAGAGGGAGAGGGAGATAGAAAGAGAGAGGGAGAAAGAGGAAGGAGAGAGAGAGAAAGAGAGAGAGAGAGAGAGAGAGAGAGAGAGAGAGAGAGAGAGAGAGAGAGAGAGGGGAAGGAAGGAAAGAGAGTGAGAGAGAGAGAGAGAAAGAGTGAGAGAGAGAGGGAGAAAGAGGAAGGAGAGAGAGAGAGAGAGAGAGAGAGAGAGAGAGAGAGAGAGAGAGAGAGAGAGAGAGAGATAAAGTACAGATGTATCTTCTCCTACTCTCAGAGGACACCAGATGCTCTCCAAGGTTGTCCAGCCTCTTTAATGATCAGGCCTGGATTCATCATCTGACTTTACCACATTGGCACGGTCTAGGACTCTTGGTCCCTTTCTCTTTCTGTGGCACAGTGTGAATGTCAGTATACTGTAGGTCAGGTATTCCCAAACTGGGGTACGCGCAATGTTGTCGGGGGTACGCCAAATAAAAATGTGATTCACATAAAAAATAAACATTATTTTTTTCACATTTTCAAACAGTCCATTTATATTTCCCAACGGGGCTATACATTTGGGTGAGGTTTTTTTCTCGCCTTAGTAGCCTCGTTTCACTGCCAAAAATAAAATTAAACCATATAGTGTTCAGCGACGTAACAACACAAATACAGGTAGCCTAGTCAAATAATTAACATCCAATCACATTAACCGTTACTCTCTCACAGGAATTCCACTAACGGTCCGTATGTAGCCAAACATAGCTGCTGCTCATTCCGTTTGCTCGAAAATTGATAAATGATTCAATAAAGTAAGGCCCGCGTCCATAGAGACACATAGCAGTTTTACTGGTTGTACTGCTAGTACCAGCAGTACTACACCTGCACCTGTCGACGACACAAGTTGTTCTGCTTCCACGAGCACATCCAATGCTAGCATCAGTAATTCTACATTTGTTGTTAGCCCAGCTTACATGGACACTGACAGTTGTGAGAAGCGTCTTATATGGTGAACTACTGAGTCGCTAGGACAGGCAAGCTCCATACTATTGTGGAGGACTTCATTCTTCCTGCTGTCGCGGATATGGCTGAGACAATGCTGGGGGAAAAGTCAAAAAAAACTATACAGACAATGACTTCATCAAACAACACTGTTTCATGACGCATCAGTGACATGGCAGGAGATGTTTTGAAACAATTACTGCTTCGCATACAAGCCAGTGAATTTTATGCGTTACAGCTGTGCATTACAGACGTGGCGTGCCTGGCGCAGCTCCTGGTATATGTCCTTTACGTTTATGGGGGGTCAATTAAGGAAGACATCCTCTTCTGCAAACCACTGGAAACCAGGACAACAGGAGAGGATATTTTTTAAGTACTGGACAGCTTTGTGACATCAAATGGACGTTGGTGGTCAAGATGTGTTGGTATCTGTACTGATGGCGCAAAAGCCATGACAGGGAGACATAGTGGAGTGGTAATGCGCGTGCAAGCAGTTTCCCCCGACGCCACTTGGGTACATTGCTGCATCCACTGAGAGGCCCTTGCTGCCAAGGGAATGTCTGACAGCTTGAAAAACGTTTTGGACACTACAGTGAAAATGGTTAACTTTGTTAAAGCAAGGCCCCTGAACTTTTGTGTATTTTCTGCACTATGCAATGATATGGGCAGCGACCATGTAACGTTTTTACAACATACAGAAGTGCGCTGGTTATCAAGGGGCAAAGTATTGACAAGTCTTTTTAAATTGAGAGACGAGCTTAAAGTTTTCTTTACTGACCATCATTTTCACTTGTCTGACCACTTGCATGATGATGAGTTTCTCACACGACTGGCCTATCTGGGTGATGTTTTTTCTCACCTGAATGATCTGAATCTAGGATTAGAGGGACTCTCCACAACTATATTCAATGTGCGGGACAAAATTGAGGCTATGATTAAGAAGTTGGAGCTCTTCTCTGTCTGCATTAACAAGGACAACACACAGGTCTTTCCATCATTGTATGATTTTTTGTGTGCAAATGAACTCAAGCTTACGGACAATATCAAATGTGATATAGCGAAGCTGGTGAGTTGGGTCCTCAATTACGCAGGTGCTTTCCCGAAATGGATGAAACAAACAACTGGATTCGTTATCCCTTTCATGCTCTGCCTCCAGCCCACTTAACGATGTCTGAACAAGAGAGCCTCATTGAAATGGCAACAAGCGGTTCTGTGAAAATTGAAGCCACTGCTAGATTTCTGGATTGGGCTGCGCTCAGAGTATCCTGCCTTGGAACATTGATGCCCTTTGCAACCACATACCTACACGACCGTTCAAAAGTTTGGGGTCACTTAGAAATGTCCTTGTTTTTGAAAGAAAAGCAATTTTTTTGTCCATTAAAATAACATAAAATTGATCAGAAATATAGTGTAGACATTGTTAATGTCTAGAAGGACAGCATCAAGGAGTCGCCTCTTCACTGTTGATGTTGAGACTGGTGTTTTGCGGGTACTTCAAAGGCTGTGTATTGTTGTGATTGTGGATGGCCAGATAGCTTGCAACAATGACAATAAACTGCCATGTAGTGAATTGTAAGTGGATCGTTGCAGCTAGTTTGGTCTTGTTATTGATACCATGTCTTGTTTTGAGGTGTTTTGGCTGATGTCACATCTATGCTAATATGGCTCAAATTTGCTAACTAGCTAACCAACAACTGTAACAATGTATTTGAGAGACAAGTGCTCATTGTGCAACTTAATGTACGTTTTCCATAAACATTGGAGACGAAATATAGTCTACATGTTATCAGCTATCTAAGCCAACCTACAGGTACTGTCATTTTGAGACATATAGTTAGTAATGGAATAGACATTCAACATCCATATTGTTATTATTTCATTACTGCAATCTTTTTAGTTGTAGAAGTTAAGCAATGCTCTCTGACATAGCCAGACATGTCTGTCTACAACACCAAAGTTAGATAAATATAGACACCCCTGTGCAATTTATTGTTGTGATTCTATAAGATACTTAAGAATGAACTCTTGGCCCTCTCCCTAACATTTGTGTTTGCAACGACAATGGCTTCTAATAATATTACAACTGTTCTGCTTAACTGCTCACAGTTAATGTCCCCCTGCCAGAACAATGTCTTCTTTCACCATCAGACTACTATAACACATGATGTCACTGTTTGGAATAACATTGTAGGATTTTCACAGAAGACAGATCCAGTAGAAAATGAATTGGCAACGGCTCCTAAATCTTGTGGACCTGAGCTTGAACTCAGAGAGTCTCACGGCAGAAAAAAAACTCTGATATGATTTAACATATTAGACTTAATAGATTTATTAGACTTAACCTCCAGAGAGGTGTGACTTTTGGCATATTATAGACGGAGTTGAAGCATAAATGATGTTCATTTAGAGATGATATGATCCACCAACATAAGGCTCGGGTCACAACCCTATCAGTTTACTGGAATATTACTATTAGGCTCTGGACTTTCACAAACATGACAGACAGAAACTCCTGTCAGACATATTACATATAACGTATAACATGACATGAAGCACAACAACATTGAATAGTGCTGTTTCATTATGCTGAGAAAAGTATATGGTGAACGATATCTGGGTGAAAGGTTGCCCCTTAGTTTCATAACTAAGGGCTGGATTTAATCCAATCCGTGTTAAAATATAAAGGAAATTTCCAATTGAGCGGATATATGCTGTGTTTAATGTGAATGCAGTCCGTGAGACCAAAGGCAACATTGCCTTAAATTGTCAATCGCGCTATAAAGTGGATCTTCAGAGCTATGGATTGAATAGAGCCCTAAACATATATATATCTAGTAGGAAAAAGTGCATTTGATGGAGCTGCAAGAATGCAAAGAGGATTCTTAAAAAATAGATATATTCTCTTGAGATGAGAATACCTATGAGATGATATGCATAAACAGAGTGAGATCACAACATGGATACACAATTGCTGCTGCTCTGCACCGTGTAGCCAGCCAGCGGGCCGTGGGCAGTCCTCACTCAGTCACTCCTCAGCTCTTCTACGAGTTTATTAACGTCCACATCACGAATGTTTCCTCCACAGCTGTTTTTTGTTTTGCAGTACCGTGTCTTGTTTTGTCTGTTGCCAGGGTGCATTGACGTCTTTCAGAGGTCAAGCGGGTATCTGCTTGACCTTGCCATATGGGGTTACATGTGTGTGAGCAGGGATTCAACTCTTGCAGATTTGGCCATGTGTTTCCTGTGCTGGTACAGTACTACTGTACTGGAAGTGTGCAACAAGATAAGAAGAGAGTGGGTTGCTATCTTCCAACCTGTTCTGCTGTCAAGTAAAGATAAGTATCAACAGGAAATGTCTCCCAACTCTCGCTTGATTTTCTCTTGATTTCTCATTGACATACACCAACTGTGATTATCAAAAAATAGAATCCTGAGTCAGGGTGAGTCAGGGTGTTTGTGTAAGTTTGTAGGCATATGTCTTTGCTGTTTAATTTCCATTGAAACATCTCTATATATCAAGTCAGAAAACAATGAAGTCTTACGTGACACGACATCATAATGCACGTACTCCAATGTTCAGGTAAGAAAAGCAGGCTGTTCAGTCTAAAAAGCTACTGTATCCCAATTATTGTTGTTTATTATGATGAGTGAGTTACTGAAACTGAACCCACAATGAACTCTAGTTATCTGGCTATTTATCCCTCCTATGATAACAAACCCTAGCTTTTTTGTATTAGAAATTAAGATACAGTAGGCCCTCAGAGCCTCTTGTGTCCTACATTCACATGGTAGATTAATGTGTTGCAGCCTATTGTCGTCAAGAACCAAAATTCAAGACTATCTTTACTCAATCTTGACATCATGCACATAATAACAATGAGAAGCTGTTTCCTAAACAGTTCTAGGAGTTTCTTTCATCAGCGTCTACAACAGTATATCATCTATGTCTGTAGGCTATTTGAGACGTCTGTGGAACATTTGAAGACCTCAGAACAAAGAATTTATGGACTTAACCTCCAAAACAATGACAAGTAAATCCATGACCAATGCCTGGTAAGTCAGTTCTAGGAATATGAATATGAATATGAAGTACAGTATGCCATTTTTGTAGCTGTCCCCCTTAAACCCTACTCTGCACATCTTGTAGTTATACAGTTACAGCATCATCTCCCCTATGGCCATGCATAATATCATTGCACTTGCACTATGAGGAAGCCCTTTGAAATCCAATGAACTCATGAGCAAGGAGAAGTGGCGCTTCAGCAATTTGCTAAAAATGTTGACCTCAGGGTACGGTATGACTAGAAAAGCTTCTGCCCAAGAAGACGCAATGTACATTCAGGAACCAGAAGAACACACTATCACCACAGAAGGTGATAGTTACGTAACACATTGGTTGTGTCCCATATTACACCCTATTCCTTATATAGTGCACTACTTTTGACCAGGGCCATTTGGGACACAGACTGTTTGAACACTTTGAACCCAACATCAGCTATCTGAGCAGCTAACCGATCGCTGCAGCTGTACATAGTCCATCTGTAAATAGCCCACCCAAACTACCTACCTCATCCCCATATTGTTTTTATTTACTTTGCTGCTCTTTTGCACACCAGTATCACAACTTACACACCATCATCTGCTCATCATCATCTGCTCATCTATCACCCCAGTGTTAATCTGCTAAATTGTAATTACTTTGCTACTATGGCCTATTTATTGCCTTACCTCCTTATGCCATTTGCACACACTGTATATATACTTTCTTTTTTTTCTATTGTGTTATTGACCGTATGCGTGTTTACTCCATGTGTAACTCTGTGTTGTTGTTTCTGTCGCACTGCTTTGCTTTATCTTGGCCAGGTCGCAGTTGTAAATGAGAACTTGTTCTCAACTAGCCTACCTGGTTAAATAAAGGTGAAATAAAAATAAAAATACATTTAAAAAAAGTGGTGGTGGTCACAACACCGGTGCTAGTTCCCACCATGTGCAACACTGCAACAACATCCGTGATATCGCTGCCAACACACAACACAAACAAGAGGAGGGAGGTGGAGAGAGACAGGGAAGGGGGGAAAGGCGGAGACATGGGTAGAGGGGATATGTGGCTACCGCACGCACACACACACACAGAGAGAGAGAGAGAGATAGAGAGAGAGAGAGAGAGAGACAGAGACAGAGACAGAGACAGAGACAGAGAGAGATAGAGAGAGAAAGAGAGAGAGAGACAGAGAGAGAGAGAGAGAGAGAGAGCTCTGAGGTGTTTGTTTCCTTGACTCAGAATTATGGAGTATACTGTAGATCTTATCTCTCCCTCTTCTCTAATCCTTTCTAGTTCTAGTCCTCTGCTCTCTCTGGGATCTGTTACAGCCATACCACAGGCTTGGGGAAGTGGACTTGATGTTATCCTGTCCATCTGCAGCGGATTTCCTCGGAGGCCGAGTCGAGGACCGGCAATGTGTGTGTGTGAGAGGCCCCTGGAGCATTGTCAGAACAGGCTGCCTGTGTGTGTGTGTGTGTGTGTGTGTGTGTGTGTGTGTGTGTGTGTGTGTGTGTGTGTGTGTGTGTGTGTGTGTGTGTGTGTGTGTGTGTGTGTGTGTGTGTGTGTGTGTGTGTGCGTGTGCGTGTGCGTGTGCGTGTGCGTGTGTGTGTGTCTGAAAGAGTTACAAAAACCCAGGGATGGGAGTACAGTAGGATGCTTCTGTCAAAGAAGGAAACAGTCCATCTATAAGCACTGTTTTATCCTGTATTTTACAGAGAGGTCTCTTCATGTTACAATTAGTTACATACTCTGTAAAGTCCCTAAGTGTGTTATCCTGTGGCAGAGTGTTTTCGTGATCTGAGGAAAAAGTGCAATAGGTGTTTGAGCCAAGACTTGAGTAAGATATCCGTATTCCTTATCTGGTAGATTTCTATCCATGTCAGGGCATCTGGTTAGGGTAGCTCTGAGCTCCATTCTGCTGTTCTACAGTGGCCATACAGAAGATGGAGTGGCACAGAGAATACGATTAGAAAAACAGTAGACCCTTGGTCCTTACAGTAACTACTATATTCACTACATTCCAGATGTCAGTCCCCCCACACACTTACAGTATTATAGGCTTACACCCTGCACACCCTGCATAACTACCTGCACACCCTGCACACCCTGCGTAAACTACCTGCATACCCTGCACAAACTACCTAAACACCATGCACAAACTACCTAAACACCCTGCATAAACTACCTGCATACCCTGCACAAACTACCTAAACACCCTGCATCAACTACCTAAACACCCTGCACAAACTACCTAAACACCCTGCACAAACTACCTAAACACCCTGCACAAACTACCTAAACACCCTGCACAAACTACCTAAACACCCTGCATAAACTACCTGCACACCCTGCATAAACTACCTGCACACCCTGCATAAACTACCTAAACACCCTGCACAAACTACCTAAACACCCTGCATAAACTACCTGCACTCCCTGCATAAACTACCTGCATACCCTGCATAAACTACCTAAACACCCTGCATAAACTACCTGCACACCCTGCATAAACTACCTGCATACCCTGCATAAACTACCTGCACTCCCTGCATAAACTACTTGCATACCCTGCATAAACCACCTGCATACACGGCATAAACTACCTGCACACCCTGCACAAACCACCTGCATACCCTGCATAAACTACCTGCACACCATGCATAAACTACCTGCATACCCTGTGTAAACTACCTGCATACCCTGTGTAAATTACCTGCACACCCTGCACAAACTACCTAAACACCCTGCACAAACTACCTGCACACCCTGCACAAACTACCTGCACACCCTGCATAAACTACCTGCACACCCTGCATAAACTACCTGCACACCCTGCACAAACTACCTAAACACCCTGCACAAACTACCTAAACACCCTGCACAAACTACCTGCACACCCTGCACAAACTACCTAAACACCCTGCACAAACTACCTGCACACCCTGCACAAACTACCTGCACACCCTGCACAAACTACCTGCACACCCTGTATAAACTACCTAAACACCCTGCATAAACTACCTAAACACCCTGCACAAACTACCTGCACACCCTGTATAAACTACCTGCATACCCTGCGTAAACTACCTGCACACCCTGCACAAACTACCTGCACACCCTGCACAAACTACCTAAACACCCTGCACAAACTACCTAAACACCCTGCACAAACTACCTGCACACCCTGCACAAACTACCTGCACACCCTGCACAAACTACCTAAACACCCTGCACAAACTACCTGCACACCCTGCACAAACTACCTAAACACCCTGCACAAACTACCTGCACACCCTGTATAAACTACCTAAACACCCTGCATAAACTACCTAAACACCCTGCATTAACTACCTGCACACCCTGTATAAACTACCTAAACACCCTGCATTAACTACCTGCACACCCTGCATTAACTACCTGCACACCCTGTATAAACTACCTAAACACCCTGCATTAACTACCTGCACACCCTGTATAAACTACCTAAACACCCTGCATTAACTACCTGCACACCCTGTATAAACTACCTAAACACCCTGCATTAACTACCTGCACACCCTGTATAAACTACCTAAACACCCTGCATTAACTACCTGCACACCCTGTATAAACTACCTAAACACCCTGCATTAACTACCTGCACACCCTGTATAAACTACCTAAACACCCTGCATTAACTACCTGCACACCCTGTATAAACTACCTAAACACCCTGTATAAACTACCTGCACACCCTGTATAAACTACCTAAACACCCTGCATTAACTACCTGCACACCCTGTATAAACTACCTAAACACCCTGTATAAACTACCTGCACACCCTGTATAAACTACCTAAACACCCTGCATTAACTACCTGCACACCCTGTATAAACTACCTAAACACCCTGTATAAACTACCTGCACACCCTGTATAAACTACCTAAACACCCTGCATTAACTACCTGCACACCCTGTATAAACTACCTAAACACCCTGCATTAACTACCTGCACACCCTGTATAAACTACCTAAACACCCTGCATTAACTACCTGCACACCCTGTATAAACTACCTAAACACCCTGCATTAACTACCTGCACACCCTGTACAAACTACCTAAACACCCTGCATTAACTACCTGCACACCCTGTATAAACTACCTAAACACCCTGCATTAACTACCTGCACACCCTGTATAAACTACCTGCACACCCTGTATAAACTACCTGCACACCCTGTATAAACTACCTGCACACCCTGCATTAACTACCTAAACACCCTGTATAAACTACCTAAACACCCTGTACAAACTACCTAAACACCCTGTATAAACTACCTAAACACCCTGCATTAACTACCTGCACACCCTGCATTAACTACCTAAACACCCTGTATAAACTACCTAAACACCCTGTATAAACTATCTAAACACCCTGTATAAACTACCTAAACACCCTGTATAAACTACCTAAACACCCTGTATAAACTACCTAAACACCCTGTATAAACTACCTAAACACCCTGTATAAACTACCTAAACACCCCTCATACAATATATGATTCTAACCCTAAACACCTGTCAGCCAATTCAAGTAATTCTGCATATTCTCACCTGTTCTGTCTTATTTAACCCTTATTTTAACTGGTCATTTGAGCTGAGAACATTCTCTTATACAGCAATGACCTGGAGAATTGCAGGGAAGACAAGAGTCTTTGAATGGGTCAATAGGAAGCTTGGCCAGAGCCCAGTTGGAGTTTGCCCTGTCCATCCAACAGGTGCAGAGTCAGTCAGTTAGGGTATGTGTTGGCCCTTTGATGGATCGGGTATTAACCTGTCCGTCCCTGACCACCTTAGTTTACCGTACTCAAACTCTGGGATTTAGATGTGAAAAGGAGGCAGCATGTTTTAATAGCCTAGAGAGACAAAAAGGCGAGCCTTGTGTGCCAGGCACACAGCTGTTGGAAGAGACTACATAACAGCAACAGGAGACTATACTGTAGTACTTAACTAGGATAAAGTGGATTTTTTTTGTCTCTGACTGTCGTCATTGGCAATAACTATTCCAGATAGAGACAAACTTTGAATGGAAGAAAACCTACCCTGTCTGTCCCTGGCTGGTTCAAACCCACAATCTATGGTCCAAACAGAGAATATACATGACACGTTTTACAGCAGCCTTTTCTAGGCTGGGAGCCTCCCTTGGCCTTCACTGTACTGGCAGCAGCATGTGGCTGCCTGACACAAATGGTACCATATTCTATAAAGTGCACTACTTTTGATCATGGCCCACAGTGCTCTGGTCAAGAGTAGTGCACTACATTGGTAATAGGGGGCCATTTGGGACGCAGCCTGAAACTGAGACAGGCTGGAGATGGAGCAACACTCAGATCTTTTAAGAAGAAAAAAAGAGACAGTCACTCTCCACATACCCCTCTCCTTCCAGACTCACATTAAGCATCTCCAATCCAAAATTAAATCTAGAATCGGCTTCCTATTTCGCAACAAAGCCTCCTTCACTCATGCTGCCAAACATATCCTCGTAAAACTGACTATCCTACTGATCCTTGACTTCGGCGATGTCATTTTACAAAATAGCCTCCAACACTCTACTCAGCAAACTGGATGTAGTCTATCACAGTGCCATCCGTTTTGCCACCAAAGCCCCATATACTACCCACCACTGCGACCTGTATGCTCTTGTTGGCTGGCCCTCGCTACATATTCGTCGCCAAACCCACTGGCTCCACGTCAACTATAAGTCTTTGCTAGGGAAAGCTCCGCCTTATCTCAGCTCACTGGTCACCATAGCAACACCCATCCGTAGCACGCGCTCCAGCAGGTATATTTCACCGGTCACCCCAAAGTCAACACTTACTTTGGCCGCCTTTCCTTCCAGTTCTCTGCTGCCAATGACTGGAACGAATTGCAAAAATCACTGAAGCTGGAGACTTATATCTCCCTCTCTAACTTTAAGCATCAGTTGTCAGAGCAGCTTACCGATCACTGTACCTGTACTCAGCCAATCTGTAAATAGCACACCCAACTACCTCATCCCCATATTGTTATTTATCTTCTTGCTCTTTTGCACCCCAGTATCTCTACTTGCACATCATCATCAACACATCTATCACTCCAGTGTTAATGCTAAATTGTAATTAATTCGCCTCTATGGCCTATTTATTGCCTTACCTCCCTACTCTTCCACATTTGCACACACTGTAAATTGATTTTTCTATTGTGTTATTGACTGTACATTTGTTTATGTGTAACTCTATGTTGTTGTTTTTGTCGCACTGCTTTGCTTTATCTTGGCCAGGTTGCAGTTGTAAATGAGAACTTGTTCTCAACTGGCCTACCTGGTTAAATAAAGGCGAAATAAATAAATAAATAAAGGTAAAAATCCCACAGCCCACAGGAGAGATTGGTAAAACAGCTTTAGTTGAGAGGAGTGGTATTACCCTAGTAGAGGTTTTACATTGGAGGTATTACCATACCCAGCCAGCAGCCTCTAATTAGGACCGTCTCACTGCATGGCAGCCATTGTCCCTATGTTTGGCATCTCAGTAGACAGACAATAGGGACCGACTGGCTGGAGGGCCCGTCAAGCTAACGATGGTGGCAGCCAAAGGTAATTGGATAGACTTTAGCCTCCTTAGGCCAGATATTAGAGAATGGTAATCAATGCTATACTTTTCTTTCACAAACAATTAGATTTTCTGCTGTGGTTAGGTTTAAATCCCATTCATTTAAATCCCCTTCTTTTCTGGGGGACAATTCTTCAGAAAATAATTTTTTGGTCCATAGTCAACTGAGAGATTTACACAGAAAGAAGAGAGTAAAAAACAAACTACACAGAGCTAACTAATGCCCCTGACTGTGGGAAAGAAGAGCAATTCATAAGGTATCAACGGTATCAACATCATAGCTTTCCAATAGGCCAAAACATTAATTTACAATTAAAAGAAAACTCTCTATTATGTATACGTATATTGTGGTAATCTGGACACTAGTAAAAATGAAATTTAAATAGTTAACTAAAACGCATGTTGGTAAATAGATGCCAGTGAAAAGATGTTGGGCCAGTTTGGCTGCGTCTACACAGCCAGCCCAATTCAGACTCTGGTTCTATCCTGGGCTGTATCACAACCGGCCGTTATCGGGAGTCCCATAGGCGGGCGCACAATTGGCCGGCGTCGTCCGGTTTAGGGGAGGGTTTGGCCAGGTTAGGCCATCATTGTAAAATAATAATTTGTTCTTAACTGACTTGCCTAGTTAAATAAAGGTTAGATAAATAAATAAATACATGTACAGAGCTGATCTGATTGCTCAAAATAACAATTAGTGAAAAAATATTAGCTGGGCTGCCTGTGTAAACGCAGCCATTGTGTGATACATACATCACTATCTCCACCATGAGGTTAAAAGGTTGTATTTGTCTCCCAGTTTACAATGAATGTAGTAAGGAAGAATCATGTGCTAAAAGCAAGCATTTTGTAGATGTGCACTGCACCACCTCTGCTGACATTAATCTAAATTATAGCCACAATCATTCCGTGGCCATCATACAATAAGAAATGTAATCTTTCCCAGCTTCCAATTGGCTTGTTCAACTCCTATCCTCTTCCCTTGGAGAGAGGGATGATGCTGGTCAAGTGGATGACTGCTGTCACCTGGTGGTAGGTTACAGAACAGAACATGCAGATAAACCACTGAACAAAAATATAAATGCAACATGTAAAGTGTTGGTCCCATGTTTAATGAGCTGACATAAAAAATCCCAGAAATGTTCCATATGCACAAATAGCGTATTTTTCTAGAATTTTGTGCACAAATTTGTTTACATCCCTGTTATTGAGCATTTTGTCCATTACAAAGATAATCCATCCACCTGACAGATGTGGCATATCAATAAACTGATTAAAGAGTACGATCATTACACAGGTGCACCTTGTGCTGGGGACAATAAAAGGCCACTTTAAAATGTGTAGTTTTGTCACAAAACACAATGCCACAGATGTCTCAAGTTTTGAGGGAGAGTTCATTTGGCATGCTGACTGCAGAAATGTCCATCAGGGCTATTGTCAGAGAATTGAATGTTAATTTCTCTACCAAAGGCTGCCTCCAATGTCGTTTTAGATAATTTACCTCCAATTCTGGCTTCTTCACCTGTGGGAACGTCTGAGGGGGACAAGGGATGCTTTGGAGTATTTCTGTTTGTAATAGAGCCCTTTTGTGGGAAAAAACACTGGCTCCCCAGTGGGTGGGCCTATGCCCTCACAGGCCCACCCATGGCTGCACCCCTGCTCAGTCATGTGAAATCCACAGATTAGGGCCTAATGAATTTATTTCAATTGACTGATTTCCTTATATGAACTGTAACTCAGAAAACTGAACTGTAACTCACAAAATCTTTAAAATGGTTGCATGTTGTGTTTATATTTTTGTTTAGTATATATGCCATCCAGCAGACACTTTTTATACAATGGGATTTACAGTAAAGTGAGTGCACACATGTATAGTATGTGTATGTGATCCCTACAGGAATTGAACCCCCAACCTTGGAGTTTCTCATGCCAAGCTCTAATCAACTGAGTCAAACAACCATACATTTACATACACACAAGTCAGTACACTAACAGGGAGAATACACATAATTAGAACAAGAAAGTTGAAAGCAAAAAGACTAATTACAGAAGTTTAAAAGCTATAAAATACAAGTCATCGAAGAGTTAAAATTGTAGTGGATTTTATTGCAAAAAAATAAAGTTTGCTGTGTTCACAAAAATTAACATAATTGCAACAACGCGCTCTGCTAAATAAATAACAATGCACGCTAGTTAACTTGAAACCATACAACAGTGTATTCCAGGGGGTATGTATTACTAGGCACACTTGCCTTTTTGCTCACAAATTGCCTTATTTTCCAGTAGATGCTCGGGCTTTAGTTTGGCTAAAGCCATAAGGTTCCACTGCTGCCTCAGCAACATCACTCTTCAATGGAAATGCAAATCGAAACAGATGCAAAGCAAAAGCCTTAGCTAATTATACAGCAGCACTACTTACAGTGTATCCCTGAGCAGTGGAAAAACTGTCAAGCACAGCATGTATCCTTATAGCTTGTATTATTGCTCCTTTGCTGGGTTGCCAGATTGGGTTGATATCATTAGAAAAAGCGGGTATTAATGATGTTTTCTGCAATCCAGTCATACATTAAAGACTTTCAACTCATACAAAAGCAACGTTTGGCAGCCTTTCCAGTTATCTTCAAGGAAACTCTGTGGAAAACAGAGGTGAACAGGTAGACACATTAAAGAGTACAGGATACAGTCATCTCAGAAGGGTATCCAGGTCATTTACATACATTATGGGCTGGCACTATGTAGTTGGGTTTTCATCTGAAGAGGCAAAACTATGACAAAACAATGGGATGCCTTAAATAAAAATCAGCAGGGGAATCTACAAAAAACATTGGCAAAAAGTTCAACATTGCTATGAGCAACTTCTTAAAATCATTAGGATTAAGTGGATATCCGTATATTGTTCATCCTTCCTATGACCACATTCTGCCATCAACAAGGATCTGAAAAAATATACTTGGAGGTCTATGATTCCACCCCATCTGTACAGAAACACAAACAATAGCTCTTACAAACCTCACTTACAATTCTTTTTAAGGCACAAAAAAATCATAGAAAGAATTTAAGCAAAAAATATATTTATTTTTGCAAAAAAGCAACATTAATTTAAACATACATCATCCTATTTCCTATGTGGTCAACACAATACTTTGCTATGCTGTCAAAACGAGGTTCCAGTTCTCTAAAATCAACGCAATAGAAAAGACCCTGTTGTGGTTCATCAGTAGTTTGTCTGTCTGTGTATTCAACTGAGAGCTCAAAAAGAGTTCCGTCTCTGTACATGATCTAGATCGACAACATTGCAGTCAGCAACTGCAGACTTACTGATCAACAAATCACCTTGGATCTTAAATAACTGTATTATTAACAGTATATCAGTCAGTTTGCAGCTAGATCAGCCAGTGATCAGCTACTGAGCAAAATATATGGTAATGCTCTCGAACACAACGACAGTCTCTGCCTCAGACTTAGTCGTCCTTCTTGTCAGAGATGCTCTCTTCCTGGTTGTCCTCAGAGGAGACGTGATTGGTGGAGGAGAGTTCTGACTCCACCCCCTGGAGGGCCTGGTACCGCTGGAGCTCCAGGTAGGTGGTGAACAGCTTGGCATACTCTGGGTGGTTCAGGGCAAACGCCTGGAACTCGGCTGGAGAGGGAAATGGAGAGACAGAGGATCAAATCAGAACTTACAGTAGTATATCTGGTATATTATCAATGCTCACAATACCTGGAATTCAGTTTCAGAGAGGATCAAATCAGAACTATATTCAAATTGTCAGTGACTAAAGAAGCAATTCTGCTACATCATAAAAATTCAAATAAAATTCCACAAAGTTGTTGTTTAAAATGGGCTACTTTTGGTGAAAGTCATGTTAATTTCCTATGGGAATTAAAATCGAAGGATAAAACGATACAAATATTAATATCCCACTTTCAAATCCATATATTATTTCTCTTTCTATATTTCTATAATGGAGAGATCCAAGGCTCAACCCGGCCTTTTCTATGGTGTTCCGTCAAGGCAAGCAGTCAGCTGCCTTTAGTTCATGCTGGAGTCCTCCACTTCAGATAACCTTTGACCTTCACAAGGGTCTACTTACAGAAAGTGATGAATTCAGAGCTGTCTGTATCTATCTCCTTAAAGAGTTTGGAGACGTTGAGGTCACACACGCCTAGTGCAGAGCGAAGCATGGAGGAGAACTCTTCATGCGTGATTCTTTGGTCCTCGTCAGTGTCAAACAGCTGAGAGGAGGGAGACCATTAGTTAAGTAATGACAACACATAGGCTTGCTTATTGAAATCGAGACTCTGCTCTTATGACCGTGTGGCTTTCAAACCTACTTCATGTTCCCCTCACAACTACAAAACACAATACCCCCCCACACATATTTGACTTCATCATAGCCACTGAGTGCTCCTCTATTGCTTCCAAACCATGGGTAGACCTCACAGACACAGTCTGCGTCAGCTATGTTCCAACGCCCCAATGTCATGTGTTGGACAGCTAAATGTGACACAGTAACATTCGCAACAAGCAGGGTTTTTATTGGACGAACCTGGAAAGCTGTGCGGAGGACCTCTTCGGTGTTAGCTGGCCGACATAAGATGGTTACACCGATGACATACTCTCTGAAGTCAATGGTGCCATCTCCATCCTAGAGAGAGACAGAGTGACAGCTAAGTATCAGTTAACAAAGCCAGACTACACATTGCATTCAGTGGACTACAATACTCTACAAATACACTATGTTTTTCCAAGACGAACAATTGTTCCTTTATTTCTTCAGACAGTTTGTTTACCCTCTCTATGAACAAAGCAGTGGGGGACAGCATACTAAATCCTCGGTTAGTTAGCCCATCCAGTCACAGGTTGGAGAGAACAGACAGAATGGCTGTGGTTTGATTCTCTACGCTTCGAAAGAATAGTGCAGTCGTACACTTCCCTTTGTGGATTTCAAAGGAATGTTGCAAGAAATATGGTGTAGACTTCCTCCAGCCAAGCTTGCACCAATCCAACACAACCTAGGAAAGCCTGGAAGAGAGATTGAGCCGAACTAGATGTGACTGGCTCTCACCCTGTCAAAGAGAGCAAACAGCTCCTGCAGGGCGGGGCTGATGGGCAGCTTGAGGAAGCTGGCGAACTCCTGGATGGTGATGCGGCCTCCTTTACAGGAGCAGGCCACGGCTGCAAAGCCCTCCAGCTCCTTCTTCACGTTGTCCCACTTCAGGCTGAGGCGGACCGGGGAGGAAAGGAGGAGGGCAGGACACAAGGACTTACTCAGGGGAGGAAGAGGGTGTAGGTCTGTGTGTGTGTCCAACTATTACCAATTGCCGATGTAGCAGTTGGACAAATAAAGCAGTATTGTGTAAGGCAGTGTTACTTCAGTGTGGAGTTTGCCAGTGGGTGACACAACAGTACATAACAGGACATAGTGTGTTGCCACAGTGGCAATAGCACAGTATTAGAGCGGCAGAGGAGCCAGTCTTACTCAAGTTTTTGGCTGATCTTAGTGAACTCCACTAGACCAGCCTCCATTGGCAGGGTGAGCTCCCCAGCTGAGATCATCAGTCTACAGTCCTCATATGTGTGGTCCGTCACTGGCACACCCAGGGCCCTGTACACACATAGGGATAGCATTGAAGAGATGGGTAAGAATAGACATAAGGAAGCTATTATTAAATGCTGTAATACCATTCACACACACACTTACTGGGCCATAACATTTCGTACTCTCCTGGCGAACAGCACAGGTCTTTTCTTTTCCTCCTCAGTAGGGGTAACTGGAGGAAGAAACTGGAGGAGAGGGCAAAGGTCAAAACAGGGACTAATCAGGAAGTACAGGCTAACTGGAGGGCTACCAAGATAAGGTCTTTATAATACATTCATAAGCCATACATAACACCTTTATAAACCATACATAACACATAGGTACTGCTAATGAATGTGTTATGAAGTCATTATCTCTTGGCCTTCTAAGTAAGTATTCCTGTGTAGTGTGTTAATACTAACCTCTATCTCTACATTGGTGTAGAGCTGAGACAGAGTGAGAAGCAGCAGGGTTTTCCTGAAAGAACATCACCACAAATCATCATCACCTCTATTCAAAGGGCATAACGGTAATCCCATACAACAAGATTGAAATGTAAGCCCACTAAACTGAAAAACAATTCATCGCTCAACAGTGAAAATCTCTATTCCCAGAGTTTGAGGCCTAACTATGGCCCATGAGGAGAAGTTACAGGAACATAGTTGCAATGTGAGAGACTGTACAGAAAACAACAGGGGAAATGTAGCGTCGAAGCGTTGAGGCAACACTGATGATTGTAATCCACTGAGTGCACTGCAGACTTACGAGCTGAAGCCTTGCCAAGTCCAAGTCACAGTGTCCAGTCTGTTGGGATATCTCATGACCACAGGCTGCACCGGGACCCCAGGGACGAAGGCACCTGACGGGGAGAGAGGGACAGAGTGAGACCCTACTGACCTCCAGCACCAGCACTGACTACTATTCTAACTTAATGAGCACACACACACACAACCTATATGTGCAAACACAGGAGCACAGACAGCCTACTAATTGGACAGAGTGCAGCCGATGACAACTCATTTACCCACAGTACACGTCCAACCAATAACAAGACCAGAAGCTGGATTCATCTAACCCTGATCAATATACCAATCAGTACTGTAAGGAAGCCACTAGTATTAGGTCTGAGGGTTTGGCTATTGGCACTGTAGTATAACAAAGTAATTCGGTTAGATGCAAATGTCTATGCAAAAACTGTAACATGCCATAGAGTGTAATTGATGGTCTTGTATGCTGTTATTTGCATTGATTATTAGATGCATTCTCAGGTTTAGAGCGTTAGGATTGAACCATAGCAATTGCTACTGTACAATTCACTCAGATCCTAATAGCCTAGTTCTTGGTATTGAGTGAAGATAATCAGTCAGTCATTTCCTTCTGAAGTTCATTATCACACCGTGCAATCTATTCCATGACACTATGGCTACTGTTCTGTTTCAGGAAGTAATGGATACACTCAGGCCCCTTCACTCTGGAGAAGCCCATTGTGTGTGCATCAGGTGACTGACCACACAATGAGGCACATAGCAAGTAGCATACTGGGAGTAAATGAAGAGGTGTTGTGTCAAAACAAATTGTAACAGTATTACTTCCGTCCCGCTCCTCGCCCCCAACCTGGGCTTGAACCAGGAACCCTCTGCACACATCAACAACAGTCACCCTCGAAGCATCATTACCTATCGCACCACAAAAGCCACAGCCCTTGGAGAGCAAAGGAAACAACTACTTCAAGGTCTCAGAGCGGGTGAAGTCACTGATTGAAACTCTACTAGGGTGCACAACTAGCTAATCATTTCACACCGGTTACACAAGCACCCCAGAAGGAAGCTAAATGAACACCATTCTGCAACCGCATGATGGCCATATCTCTGCCATTTGTTTACAAGTGAATTTGCATTAAGTAAATGACACCACTAGTGTGGATGGTACTGTGTGTCTCTCCCAGCAGACTGTCTGGAAGGCTGTCTGTCTCCACTATAAACAAATGACAACCAGCCTGTTAAGTGGTAATACAACATGGACATTGTAGGGTCCCACATGATTTTCATACCCTATCAACAGTACACTGTTTGGTATAAGTTGATACCTTGGATCCACACAAAGGTGTTTCTACTCCTATTTAAAAACAAACATGGTAGTGAAGTTCAACCTACCTTGTTTGAAAGTGATGAGACATGAGCGATTTGTACAAGTCCCCTCAGGGAAGACCAGGATCTGGAACATAAATAACTAAATGTTTCTTTTAGGAAAGAGATACCTAGTCAGTTGTACAACTGAAATGTGTCTTCTGCATTTAACCCAATCCCTCTGAATCAGAGAGGTGCGGGGGGCTGCCTTAATTAAAACCACATCTTTGGTGCCCAGGGAACAGTGGGTTTACTGCCTTGCTCAGTGGCAGAACGACATATTTTTACCTTGTCAGCTTAGGGATTTGATCCAGCAACCTTTCGGTTACTGGCCCAATGTTCTAACCACTAGGCTACCACCACTGACAATGTGGATGGATCTAGTCCAGTGTTTCATTCTATGCTGAATGAAGCAGACTTTCTGTCACAAAGAAGAAGCAACAGAAATTGTGTTTGAAGGATATGTCACGCGAGAGGAAGTTTACAAGGCAAATTCTTGGTTTGAAAAGGCATGCTGTTTCATTCCCAAGCTCCTTGTCAGACTACAAGCTAGACAAGACATGATAAATTATGATAAAACATTTCAAATGGCTGTGTGTATGTGTGTGTGTGTATGTGTTTAACTATACTTGTGGGGAACAGAAGTCCCCACATGAATAGTAAATGAAGAAATAAAAATGGACCCCAGTTGGTTAGTCCCCACAAGATCAAATGGTATTTATGGGGGATTTAGGGTTAAGGTCAGAATTAGTGTTAGAATTAGGTTGAGGGTTAGAATTAGGTTGAGGGTTAGGAGCTAGGGTTAGAGTTAGGGGTTAGGGAAAATAGGATTTTAAATGGGACTGAATCGTGTGTCCCCACAAGGTTATTCAAGACTGTGTGTGTGTATATGCATGCGACAGACCTGTGGCCAGCAGCCTCCAGACTTGGCTCTGCTGTCTATCTCCATAATGGTGTTCTTACGGGAGTCTGGGTCCTGTCTGGAGACCAGCACCGGCTGGAGACACCGCACAAACCCTGGATGGAGAAAGGAAACACACATCAGAAACTCACACACTAGTGCTGAGCAATTAGTGTTTTTTAGTGTTTCGAGTACGATTATTTTTTTTAAAGATTAAATGCACTATGCATTATGTGGGTTGAATGCTGTTACACAGAATAAAACAATTAATAAAAGTCCCATGATGGTAGTGACTGCACATTACTGCTTATCACTTATTAACCATCATTTATTCACATTACTTTACTTTAATAAAATATTTCACTTATTGTGTATATTACATTTGATGACTTTATTATTTTACTCCAAGTCATCATCTCATCTCTATAGAGTTGCTACCTATGCTGTCTGACAAAATCACTATTTTGTAGTTCTTCAAAGTAAATAAGGCATACTTTATGACTGCTGAATACCAACTATCAATCACTAAAATCATGTATTTTTAGTTAGAGATGTCTCACGAAGCAACATCTGCTCTCTATATCACCTCACGATCTCGCATTTTTCTGTCTTCCGTTGCAGGCGTAAAAGAAACATAGACCGGACAAGCAGATGCGCAATAGATTATGGTCATTGTAGTTAATTACCACGTTTTATGCACTAAACTATGTATAATATTGGCAACTGGAAACTACAACATCACACAGTTCAGGCTGGATCTGATTTATCTCTAGAGAATGTACGAGAATGTGTGCAATGTACGCATTGAGCTCACAGAATAAAAAATAAAAAAATGGAAATTAAATAATTGAACCGCTGTTGGTCAATTAGTTGTTTAAAAATGTCAGTTAATCGCTCAGCACTAACACACACCATTACAGGCTAGAGGCACCGCACAAACCCTGGAGAGAGGAAACACACACATCAGATAAACACTAACGGATATTAAATCTGCAAACAGAATCAGCATATATCAGCACTTATCGTTGACAGACCCACACACACTTATCGTTGACAGACCCACACACACACTTACTGCTGACTCACAAACACACACGAAAAAAAAAAAAAATTCCCTCTACTAAAAAAAACCCGGACAGAAACAACACTCACTGCCGAATATAGGAGTGGCGAGGTTCTCAGTGCGGGACACAGTGGAGGGCAGGCCTGCTACGATGCACACAATGCCATCAAAGAAGGTGGAGTGTGGGGCCACTGCCAGAATGGGGGCCTCTGCACTGCTCACCTGCTGGCCCTTCACCACCACCCTGAAGCCCATGAAGAAGTAGTAGGACCTCCCCAGGAACGCCATCACACGCCGACACATGAACCTGGGGAACCAGAGAGTCAAACATCAACAGACATGTAGCATGAAACTATACAGATTAAACTAACAGTTGTATACTGTCAGGAATATTCACCTAGAGACACTGAACATGGATACATATAGCCTACATCTGAATGGACCAATATTAAAGTCAACATAGATCTGTGTGTTGTCAGGACCTCAACTTAGCCTTTTGATGGTCAGTAGTACTGTACTAAGTTGTTATGAGCTAAGTTGGTGCTCCATGTTCATCAGCTAGTTAGTGTTAACAACTATCAAATAAAACAGACCTGAACACGAGCGATAATCAACCAGCAGCTGCATGTAGCTGTGGTCACGTCATATCAACACATACAATCAAAGAGAGAGGGAAGTGGGCTGCTTTTGAGTCACAGAAGAACACATTTGGTTTATTTATCATGTGTTGCATCAGGCCTCATGTAACATATCTCTATGACACCCTCCATTCTGAGGAAATAATGAAGAAGAGGTAGATAGTGTTTCGTTCGATACAGACAAGATCTAATGAAGACTGCTTCAGCTACACTCAAACTGGACAGTTTTATCTCTATCTCTGCATTCAAAGACTCAATCATTTACACTTACTGACACTTGTGGCTGCTTTGAGTGATGTATTGTTGTCTCCTCCTTCTTGCCCTTTGTGCTGTTTTATGCACCTAATAATGTTTGTACCATGTTTGTGCTGCTACCATGTTGTGTCGCTATCGTGTTGTTGTCATGTTGTGTTACTAGCATGCTGCGTTGTTGTCTTAGGTCTCTCTTTATGTTAGTGTAACAGTATAACTTTAGTCCGTACCCTCGTCCCCGACGCGAACCAGGGACCCTCTGCACACATCAACAGTCACCCACGAAGCATCGTTACCCATCGCTCCACAAAAGCCGCTGCCCTTGCAGAGCAAGGGGAACCACTACTTCAAGGTTTCAGAGCAAGTGACGGCACCGACTGAAAGGCTGCTAGCGCGCACCACCGCTACCTAGCTAGCCATTTCACATCCATTACACTCACCCCCCTTTCGACCTCCTCCTTTTCCGCAGTAACCAGTGATCCGGGTCAACAGCATCAATGTAACAGTTTAACTTTACGTCCGTCCCCTCGCCCGAACCAGGGACCCTCTGCACACATCAACAACTGACACCCACGAAGCATCGTTACCCATCGCTCCACAAAGGCCGCGGCCCTGAAAGGCTGCTAGCGCGCACCACCACTACCTAGCTAGCCATTTCACATCCGTTACACTAGTGTTGTCTCTCTTCTCGTGATGTGTGTTTTGTCCTACTTTTATTTTTATCCCAGCCCCCCGTCCATGCAGGAGGCCTTTTGCCTCTTGGTAGGCCGTCATTTTAAATAAGAATTTGCTCTTAGCTGACTTGTTTTGTTAAATAAAGGTTAAATAAAAACAAATAAAAACACAGAAAGGGCTGATGTAGGCTACATTCCTTTTAACAGCTTGACAGTTTTTAGTTGAGGATGAACAAGAATTAGTGTGAAATTGCGTAGTTGTTACTCCTTCGTCCTTCCTGCATTTCTCAATGTGTGAAAATCCCACAGCTCTTGATGTATAGGGGCAATTCCATGGTAACAGAGTGATGCTAAGACAGATTTTTCACTTTAAAATCTAGGTCAAACAAAAACAATGACTGCAAAGTTAAAGTTGCACTACGCAGGAATCTCTACGCCATTTCCTGGTTGCTAAAACTAATAGTTAGCCTAATTTCAGTTTATGTGACAAAATAAGCTAGTATATTGTAGAGAATCATTCTACCATCGAAACCTCTGTGAAATGTAGTTTCCATAATCAAAATAATTGTTTTTTCAGCTGTTTGAAACTGGTGTACAAAACCAAAAGACTCAAAAACAAAACTTAATGGGAAGCATAGAAATAGTGCACATAGAACAGATTTACCGATTCCTATACTTGCTTTCATGTAGAATGATAGATCTATAACTCATATTTCTGTGTGAATTTGGTCCGTTGCCCAAAAATGTACATATTTTCATGTTAAACAAACCACACAACTATATGCACAATGACTACTTTGAACAATTTCCGCAGAAAATTTTACAAAAAACACACAGTGCACATGCAACATTTGGTAAAAGAATGATGGTTTGTGCTGTTTGTGTAGTTCTGTTAATGTGGAATTGCCCCTATGCATCAAGAGCTATGGGATTTTCACACATTGAGAAACGCAGGAAGGAGGGAGACGCAGGAAGGAGGGAGGAGTAACAACTACGTAATTTCACACTAGCTTAATTCTTGTTCACCCTCAACAAAAAATGAACTGTCAAGCTGTTAAGGAATGTAGCCTACATCAGCAAAGCTGTCTTCATTAGATATTGTCTGTATTGTCCAAAACACCAGCGAGCTCATCTTCTTTCCTTTCTCAAAACTCTGTTACCGTGGAAGTGCAAATAGGCCTAACTACCTAAGTCATAAACAACAATGTGTAACGGATGTGAAATGGCTAGCTAGTTAGCGGGTACGCGCTAATAGCGTTTCAATCAGTTACGTCACTTGCTCTGAAACCTAGAAGTAGTGTTGCCCCTTTCTCTGCACGGGCCGTGGCTTTTGTGGAGCGATGGGTAACGACGCTTCGTGGGTGACCGTTGTTGATGTGTGCAGAGGGTCCCTGGTTCGCGCCCGTGTCGGGGCGAGGGGACGGTTTAAAGTTATACTGTTAGATTGATGCTGTTGACCCGGATCACTGGTTGCTGCGGAAAAGGAGGAGGTTGAAAGGGGGGTGAGTGTAACGGATGTGAAATGGTTAGCGGGTACGCGCTAATAGCGTTTCAATCAGTTACGTCACTTGCTCTGAAACCTAGAAGTAGTGTTGCCCCTTGCTCTGCAAGGGCCGTGGCTTTTGTGGAGCGATGGGTAACGATGCTTCGTGGGTGACTGTTGTTGATGTGTGCAGAGGGTCCCTGGTTCGCGCCCGTGTCGGGGCGAGGGGACGGTTTAAAGTTATACTGTTACAAATGCTCTGTACATCCTCTGGAACTAATGACTAAAGTACTCATAGTGGATGCAATGTTGAAATATAGTTATACATACAGACCAATGGCAGTATGTCAGTAGTGGCACAGGATGGTGTTTTGCAGTATATTTACCGTCTCCATCCGGTCATGGGCGCCACCGCTCCTTTAAGAGGGTGCAAGAATGTTATTATGACAGCAACAGGCCATGTTACCACGAGAACCAGAGTCAGGAAGATGGCACGGATAGGCACCAGGAAGATTCCCCGGAATACACACTGCAAAGAGAGGGGAAAAAACACATCACACACACACCAGGTTTATTAGAGATCTACAACGTGTTTAGGTTACCGACTTCATGCCACTGAAAGAAATACTTTAAAGAGTCATTTTAAAACACACATTTCCTAACCAACATATATAATGCGCAACGATGCAACCATGTAAGGAATACGCACGTTAGACTTTTCATTCTAGAAATTCACATGGTTGGAGGAATTTCTAGAAGGGTACACAAATGCCTCCATTGTTTGTGTTACACAATAACAAGGCATTACAAAAGGATTGTCAGGGTTTCATCGGCTTAGATTAGCTATGTACCTGTACTGTATGCTATAGTCACGCACCACCAGACACACACACAGCGGAGGAGCTAGAGGACAACCACCCGGCTGCGCTCAGCAGTGGGTAGTGGAGTAGAACTGTTTACGTTTGAATACCAACCCCAGTTCCGTGACCGATAAATTAATGAGTTAATCGATTTATTTTACATGTTATACTCACTTTGATAATGTCAGCGTTGGCCAATTTCACCTCCTGCACAAAAGGATTAAGGACGGCGGGAAGAAACAGGGATTGCTGCCTGGGTAGCGCGAACACGCTCCGGGGAGTCATTCTTCTCGCTCGGGTCGCGGTATGGCGTCAAGGAGCTTTAGAATTGCACAGTAGTTCTGCAATCACCCCACTTCCTCGATTCGAATCTTGCGAATTCTGTTCGCTCTTCGAATGCTGCGATAACATCGTTCACAACAACCGTAGAGCGAGGACGAGAGTGATCTGGCACTCTGCCTCCGATTACTTTTAGGCCCCACCTACTGCACTGGGTTTACGTGGGATTGTAACATTTTGCCTAGTGCGCAGTGGTGGGGTGAAACCAAATATATAAGTTCTTGACACATTGGAAAGAATTTACAAAATAACAGCGCAAACTAGAATGCTATTTAACCCTAAACAGAGTACACCGTGGCAGAATACCTGACCACTTTGAATTACCTAAAATTAAAGAAATCTTTGACTGCACAGATGTAACAGTTCAACTTTCGTCCGTACCCTCGCCCCTACCCGGGATCGAACCAGGGACCCTCTGCACACATCAACAACAGTCACCCACGAAGCATCGTTACCCATCACGCCACAAAAACCGCGAGGGCAACAACTACTTCAGGTCTCAGCGCGAGTGACGTCACCGATTGAAACGCTATTAGCGCGCACCACCGCTAACTAGCTAGCCATTTCACATCGGTTACACAGACTCACTGAGCATAGCATTGCTATTGAGAAAGGCCTCTCAAGAGAAGACAGGCTATGTGCACACAAAATTAGGTGGAAACTGAGCTGCACTTCCTAACCTCCTGCCAAATGTATGACCATATTAGAGACACATATTTCCCTCAGATTTCACTGACACACAAAGAATTCGAAAACAAATCCAATTTTGATAAACTCCTATATCTATTGGGTGAAATACCACAGTGTGCCATCACAGCAGCAAGATTTGTGACCTGTTGCCACAAGGGCAACCAGTGAAGAACAAACATCATTTTAAATACAACCTATATTTATGTTTATTTATTTTCCCTTTTGTACTTTAACTATTTGCACACCATGCCAATAAAGCCCCTTACATTGAAATTGATTGGCTGAAATAAATGGTGTGAACAAGTCAAATATTCATGTTGAATTACAAAATGTATAATTCTGAAGCAACTTTACAAGATTGGTTAATGTACATTAGGGTGGCATTCAATAGACTAGATATAGGGCCTAAAGTAAAGAAAACACAGAAATACCCATAGAAGAAAAATAAGTTATTGAGGTTTCTTTTCACAGCTTAGCAATTGGGGTCTGTTGTATAGCACACTGTATTACTTATACAACTAATATAAGGACAGGACATGAGACGGGAGTAGAAATTAACGTGGGCATTGTTTAATGCGTTTCACAGGAAGAACATTCCAAGCATTTCAACGTAGGTAAGCAAGGGGGGGGTTACAGGTGCCCTAAAGGGACAAAACTAGAATATCAATACACAACATATTCCTCCCCCTTTACCTTTGATGACTCATAAGGAAAAAGTAAATATTCACTGTTTTCTTTTTAACATAAGTTCTCTTAATGTAAATAAATTAACTTTTCAGAATAACCTTTTATAAATAAGGGAAAGAGGGTAGACTGCCTCAGTTCCCAGACTTAACCCTGGGGTGTATTCTGCCCCAATGTCGGAGGTTAGTCTGAACTAAATAGTCAACCTGTCAGGGGGTCGTCTTTCTCTTGCAGGGTAATGACAACGTACAGATGAGTCTACAGTCACATTATCTCTGAGTCTGAGTGGTGATGGTGTATGCCCAGACTGGAGTGCAACAGTACCCTGCGTAGGCACTCTGGCTGGTTCAGGTGAGTCTGGAGCACTTTCCACATTTGTAGGTTGCTGCAGTGGATGTTCAGGTGATGGCTCGTAGTCATGGTAGGTCTCCAGTAGCTGATCTTGGTTTGTCACTTGACATGAGTCATCTCTGAGGTTGGTTCCTGGCAACAGTTGATCCACGTGTCTCCTCCAGATTATGTTTTCCGGTGTGTGAACTGTGTAGGACACAGGCCCTGTTTGTGCAACCACTGTGGCTGGTATCCACTTTGGACCTTTGCAGTAGTTCCGAGCAAGAACTCTCTCTCCAGCCATGAAGCTTCTGTATTTTGCTTTTCTCCGTCTCTCCACCTGTGCTCGCTGTTGTGTCTGTACAACCTGTTTCGTCTTTGGAGGTCTCAGGAGGTCGAGTCGCGTGCGTAGCTGTCTTTTCATCATGGCTGACGCGGGTGCCACTTTGGTTGTAGCGTGGGGAGTGTTTCTGTAGGTTAACAGGAAGGTGTTTAGACGCCTATTGAGGGAGCCGTTCCCTTGTGATGATTTTAAAGCTTGCTTCATCGTTTGGACAAACCTTTCAGCGAGGCCGTTCGTTGCAGGGTGATACGGCGCTGACTTGATGTGTTGAATTCCATTTGCTTCCATGAATGACCGGAACTCTTCAGACACCAGTTGGGGGCCATTATCACTAACGAGTTGCGTTGGCAAGCCGAAGCGACTGAAGATTGACCGAAGCTCTTCGATGGTTCTCTCCGCTGAGGTGCTCTTCATCACTGTGACCTCAGGCCATTTACTGTGTGCGTCAACTACGACTAAGAACATACAATCCTCTAGTGGGCCTGCATAGTCTATGTGGACTCGCTGCCAAGGCTCCTCTGGGAAGTCCCATGGGTGTAGTGGCGCTAGCTGAGGCATGTTCCTCATCTTTTGACATGCAGAACATGACTTGACCTTGTCTTCGATAGCTGCGTCCAGACCTGGCCACCAAAAGTAGCTGCGTGCAATCTCCGTGATTCGCGACATGCCACAGTGCCCTGAATGGAGTTCTTCATGCACCTGCCTTCTCAGTGGCGGCGGTATGATGACTCAAAAACCCCATAGCAAGCATCCAGACTGAACTGTGAGCTCGTTTCTCCTCACTAGGTAAGGTTGTAGGCTGTCTGACATCTCTACTTCTTTTCCACGAGTGACAATGTCCACGACCTCAGACATCACTGGATCAGTGTGGGTGAACTTTTTCACTTGGACAGATGTAACTGGGGCATCCGTCACTTCCTTGAAGTAGAAGATTTCAGCCTGGGAGTGCTCAGTGTGTGCGACAGGTAAGGGAAGCCTTGAGAGGCCGTCTGCATTGCAGTGCTGCTCAGACCTTCTGTACTTGATATAGTACTGGTGAGCAGATAACAATGAAGCCCATCGCTGCTGGCTGCAAGCGACGGAATGCCGGTGTGGGGACCAAAGATGGGGGTGAGGGGTCTATGGTCCGTCAGCAGTGTGAATCGTCGGCCAAACAGAAACTGATGAAATGTCTTAACTCCAAACACAATGGCGAGTGCTTCACGCTCTATCTGTGCATAATTGCTCTCGGCTTTACTTAAGGTCCGTGATGCGAAAGCAATTGGCCTTTCTTCACCTGATGGCATGATGTGTGAGACAACTGCACCAACGCCATAAGGCGATGCATCACATGCTAACTGTAATGGCAAGTTGGGGTTGAAGTGGGTTAGGGCCTCTAACTGAGCTAAGGCTGTTTTCACTTTCTTGAAGGCCTCCTCACATCTGTCTGTCCACTTCCACTGTTTGGTTTTGTTCAAAAGTTCATGCAGTGGCTTCAACAATTTAGCTATGTTTGGCACAAACTTTGCGTAGTATGTCAGTAGTCCTAAGAATGATCTCAGCTGACTCACATTCTGTGGGGATGGAGCTTCCGCAACGGCCTTCACCTTCGATGGTGGATTGTGGAGCCCCGAACTGTCGATGACGTGGCCCAGGTACTCAACAGAGGGCCGGAAAAACTCGCATTTGTCCTTCCGGACCCTCAGACCGTACTCCTCCAATCTCTGTAGTGCAGCGTTCAGGTTTCTCAGGTGCTCCTGCTCATCTTTGCCGGTGATGAGTAGATCATCGAGGTAACATTGGACCCCAGTGAGCCCGCTCAGTATCTGGTCCATAGCTCTCTGAAACCAGGCCGGAGCTGAGGTGATTCCAAAAGGAAGCCTCCGGTACCTGTACAGTCCTTTGTGAGTCACTATGGTCAACAGTTCTTGTGACTCTTGGTCCACATGCATCTGTAGATAGGCATGACATAAGTCTATCTTACTGAATTTTTGTCCTCCAGCTAAACCAGAAAAGAGGTCGTCAATGAGGGGTAGTGGATATTTTTCAGCAGTCAAGACTGGGTTAATGGTGACTTTGAAATCACCACAGAGTCTGAGTGATCCATCTTTTTTTATGACTGGAACAATGGGTGTAGCCCATTCACTAACATTCACTGGATCCAATACTCCACTCTCGACTAGTCTGTTTAGCTCAATTTCAACTTTTGGTTTTATGGCGTATGGGACAGGTCTAGCTTTGAAGCATTTTGGCTTGCTGTCTGGTTTCACGGTCAGTTTAACTGTTATGTCCTTCATACTGCCAAGTTCTCCTTTGAACACATCCGCGTGTTTCCTCAACATCCCTTGTAGGTTTGTGTCCTCTTTTGCAACCATGTGAATTTCCTGCCAGTTTAGTTTGATCTTTTCCAGCCATGTGCGTCCTAGCAATGCTGGATGGTTGCCTTTCACAATGTAGTGGTAGCTTTACCTTCTGTTTGTTGCGCTCCACCGTAACAATCACGCTTCCTCTCACTGGAACAAACTCACCGGTGTACGTTTTCAGCGTCATCTTTGTGGGCTGTAGTGTGAGGTGATGTAGTTTCTCCTTGTATACAGCCTCAGACAGCAAAGATATGGCTGCTCCAGTGTCCACTTGCATCCGTACTGCATTTCCATCCAGTAGCGGTGTCACCCAGTAGCCGTATCCATTGTCTGAAATGGACATAACATGCAAAGATTCTTCCCCTTCAGACAGGGTATCACTTTGTTCATCCTCTGTGTGCTCCATTTTATGCACTTTCTTTTTGTACTTCCTGAAGTCGCTTTTCCTTTGTTCAGTTGTTTTGTTTGTTTGATTGTGTCTTTTTGTTTTTACATGCACGTTCGATGTGACCCTTTTTCCCCAAAACTTCTGCAGTCTAAGTCTTTGCACCAACACTCCTCTGCTTGGTGACCTGGTTTCCCACAGCGATAGCATGGCTTGCCACCTCCTGCCTTGTTTTTTAACCACGTAGACACCTTATGCACTTTGGTCGATGTACTTAGCTGTTGTGCGTCTTTATTTGCCATTTCCATTGACGTACTCACTTCTATTGCTCTCTGCAATGTTAAGTTACTCTCAGTCAAAAGGCGTTTCTGAATTGCCTCGCTGCGCATGCCACACACTAACCTATCACGTATAGTGTCACTCATTGATCTCCCAAATTCACAGTGTTCAGATAACTGTTTCAATACAGCCACAAACTGTGAGATAGATTCCCCCTCATCTTGATTTCTTTTATGAAACCGGAATCTCTGCGATTATCAGTGGTTTGGGAGAATAATGTCCTTTTAAGGTAGCCACAATTTCATCATATGATTTATCACCTGGTTTTTCAGGCGTTACTAGGCTGCGCAGTAGATTGAATGTTTTTCCCCCCATAACAGTCAAAAATGTTGGCACAACGACTTCTGCTTTAATTCCATTTGCCAACACAAAGCACTCAAAACGTTCTGTATAAGAACTCCATTGTTCCACAGATTCATCAAATTTTCCTATATTTCCAGTATCTTACATCAATGCAGACATTTTCGGTTTATTTTTCTTTCTCACACTTTTCAGACGGTCCCTTACTCCCAGACCATTTTCTTTCTTTCTTTTAACTCACGCTGACTTCACTTTCTCCCGCAGCGAAACTCTTCCTATCCCTCTAGGCTCTCGTTGCCGTGACATCAAAAGCTAGCTAGCATCACTCGACTGGCTAGCTCCACGTTTTGTTTGCGTCTTTCTACGGCGAAAAAAAAATAACGACATTAACTCAGACTTTCTGCCAAAGATGATGAGCACAAACGTGAGAACATTTCTTCCTCGTCGCCAGTTTTGTTGTATAGCACACTGTATTACTTATACAACTAATATAAGGACGGGAGTAGAAATTAACGTGGGCATTGTTTAAAGCGTTTCACAGGAAGACCATTCCAAGCATTTCAACGTAGGTAAGCAAGGGGGGTTACAGGTGCCCTAAAGGGACAAAACTAGAATATCAATACACAACAGGGTCAAATTGTTGTGTTCATTTGTATGAAATTAACTAAGTCATATCTCAAGGGCAAAGGCATACTATGGCTGGCGTGATGAAGTGCTCTGCTCAATAATAAAAACCACAACAAAGCGTTTTTCAGACCTTCATCCATCCACAAGATGTCACCTGTTAGTCAAATATGGCATTTACATTGACCACAGAGGTACTATATGTAAGGGCCCTCAGAACGGCTCAACACGGACCTGAATACAAATATACAGTATGAAGTGTACTTAAGAAAAAACGTTTTAGAACTACACCTATTTATAAACTATTAATTTACTGATTACAAATTGTGTACTAGTAGGCTACAGAAAGGCATAGTCCTATCTGGTAAGAAACGTCAAGGGCTTTTCTCTCTCTCTCTCTCACACACACACACACACACACACACACACACACACACACACACACACACACACACACACACACACACACACACACACACACACACACACACATATAACATGTATTGACCATCCATCTTTATTATTTTACAGACAGAGAATGACACATTGCACAAAGCATTATAAAAAAGCATATGAATCAAAACAAAATGACTAGTATCAAAACAACAATACAAAAAGATTATTACACAATACTTCTGTGGTACTTCTCTTGTCATGACTCCATCATGCAACAACAAACCAGATACAGTCTCTAGGCAGCCCGTGCCTTTCATCTCCCTGTACCATCAGTGAAACAATACACAGATCCTACAAAATGGAGAATTTGGTCTCCATATTTGTGCAGTACCCCTGTATAGTCTAATACAAAGTGCTAGCCCTATTTGAAGAATAAGGTGTGTCTATAAGTACTTACTTCTGAAAATAGTCTGAACAGAATGTAGAAAAACCGCATATCAAATATAGGATCATGCAAATAAGCATTTTCTATAAGCACCATTATCTGTCCAGACATATTGTGCAAATTCATATTTTCAACTGTATTCCACAACACTGAAATTACTATTGACTATTTCTCATTCTATTGCAGTATCATGTACTCTCTAGATTGCAGACATAGCAGTAAATATAGACAGCATTCATTCTTCAGATGATGCAATACTGCTCAGGTGAAGCTACATTTATATAGGAGAATATCTTCCAGTACAACACTGCCTGTCTCTATGTAGTGTGGACATACCTGATGTCTGAGTTTCTAATAACAAACAACGGGCTAAAGAGATCAAAGTAAATCTGCATCATCATAACACATAAACTGATAATATCACACAGTAATATAATACAAAATCCTGTTGCCTATGTTCAGCCTGTGTAGATGGTCCCACGGTGTGTTAGAGGGTGTCTTTAGTTTCTAGGCTAGGGTGCAGGATAGGCTGGTTGGATAGGGATGGGGGAATCAGTCCGCTGAGAGCTTAGCCAACGTCTATGCGTCTCACTGTTGCTTAGTGACAACCCAGCCAGTCCTTTGTAATCTCACCCAGTTTGACGATCTTCAGGCTACTGTCATCCATTTTGAAGTAGTGGGCACCTTTGAAGAAGTAGGTGTAATCTGGAAAACACAAACATTATGACGAGACAAGGTACATCAAAATCATCACATTCAGTGCATTAAATATACATCTAATTTCACCATGAGCAAGCCACGAGGCCTTACACACTAGAAGGGAAATTTTGAGCTAGTGTAAAATATGTCCCCTAGAAGCTTAGAAGCCAGAGGAAGAGGACATGATGACGTCACTCGTCTCCTCAGTAAAAACACCCAATCAGGAATCAGCGGTGGAGGAGCTCAGGCTAATTAGAATGAAGACAGAGGTACCTCTGTGAAGCAGCACAGGCTGGCTCTATCAAACACTGTTTCTTAGTAGGGAAGCGCGGTGTGTGATGTATAGTATATGTGTGTCAGAAGCAAGGGTATAAAAAAACCCTGGTTAACTGCCATGGACTTAAGATTTACCTCCTGTGTTATACTACTCTCGCTGCTTGCTCTCTACTTCCTCCTCTCTCTACTCTCTCTCCTTGCTTTCTCTCTCTCCTCCTGCCTCTACTCTCACCTTCTGCCCCTACTCTCTCTCTCGCCTCCTGCCTCTACTCTCTCCTCCTGCCTCTACTCTCTCCTCCTGCCTCTACTCTCTCCTCCTGCCTCTACCCTCTCCCCTTGCTCTCTCCTCTTGCCTCTCT
This sequence comes from Salvelinus namaycush, assembly GCF_016432855.1. Taxonomy (NCBI): domain Eukaryota; kingdom Metazoa; phylum Chordata; class Actinopteri; order Salmoniformes; family Salmonidae; genus Salvelinus; species Salvelinus namaycush. Next base: position 6,240,028 of record NC_052336.1, read on the forward strand.
ACTCTCCCTATTTGCTCTCTCCTCCGGCCTCTACTCTCTCTCCTTGCTCTCTCGCTCCTCCTCCCTCTACTCTCTCTCATTGCGCTCTCTCTCCCCCTGCTTCTGCCCCCTCTCCTTGCTCTCTCTCTCCTCCTGCCTATCGGGCGTGCAATGATGTGCAGTGCAATGATGTGCAGTGCAATGATGGCAGAGGGAATGAAACAGTTTTGGTTGTTTTAAGTAACGTCTTTGTTGTTGTAATATCTAAACAGACGTGGCAGTTTCACCACTAAGGATTCCAACTTTAAGGCCAGGTGCCAGTTCATAATGAGAGGACTGGCTGGGTCAGGTTGGGTTCTAACTGCCAGGAATGTAAGCCTGCAGCCAGTGGTGTGTCAGTACAGCTCAGACTGAAGCAGGAAGCAGTGTTCCCTCCATGTTCACACAGGCCCCAGCTACCTCTCTCTCTATTTCTCTCTTCAGTAGATATCCCACTGGGCACACACTGGTTGAAGGAACATTGTTTCCACGTCAGTTCAATGAAATTACATTGAACCAAAGTGGAATAGACGTTTTACAATGAAATTACATTGAACCAAAGTGGAATAGACGTTTTACAATGAAATTACATTGAACCAAAGTGGAATAGACGTTGAATTGACGTCTGTGTACAGTGGGTATCTCTCTCTATATCCCTCCCCCTCATCCCCCTCTCTACCCCCCTCTCTCTCTCTCTCCCTCTATCCCCCCCTCTCTCTCTCTCTCCCTCTATCCCCCTGCTCTGTGTGTGTGGTGATGTCACTCTAAGCGATGTTCAATAAAGTATCTATTATACAGTATTGTATTGTAGTATGCTTACCGATGCCATTCAGACTAAAGGCAGAGTCAATGCCGTCTGGGATTCCATTCCAGGAGTCAGCGATGAGCTTGGGGAAGCCAGGGTCCATCTTCTTCTTGGCTTCATTGTACCTGGAGGGGCATGATAACACACAGAGGCCATGATATCAATGTTTAGTCATGAGTACATGGTACTATGTTAAGTACATGATACTATGCTAGTCTGTTAGGTACGAGAAGATTGGGCCGTTTTGGTTGACAAATCACAGCAGTCATGCAAGAGTTAAGTACATACAGCAACAGTATCTTACATTATCCCTGTATTAGGTAAGAGCAGAGTGAGCTGTTTTAACAGTCCAGTGGAAGCTAAGGTCTCTAATTAAAAGCAGACATGGCTCAGCACAGCAGCACACCAACACATCAACACACAGTGACGTCTATAGAATTAGACTTTAAAGTAATTCTAATTCTATAGCGACGTCATCGTTACAATCCTGAGTGGATCAGACACAGGCTTTGGTAGGGGTTGTATTGTGGTGACTCACCTCCAGAACTTGTCTCCAGCGAACAGGTAGGTCTTCTGGCTCTTTCCGAAGGAGAAGGCTGCGTCAATGCCTTTCAGGTCTGTGGGCAGGCCTATAGAGGAGATTCTCTTGGGGTAGCCTTTCTCTATCTGGTCTGCATTGAAGATCCACATCTCATTGCCTATATGAGAGAGAGGAGGGGAGAGATGGCAAATGAGCACAGGTCAAGATGCTCACAGGGAAGGGTTTGTGAGGATAGAGTTTCTCTAAACTGTTATCTTTTCACTAGCCACAGAGAGACAATGATCATAGGAGTTGGCAAGACAGCACAAACAGATCTGGGGCCAGGCTAACATTTGATCATATCTTGTGGTTAGGGAGGAATGGATAAATTCATAGCTTTACAATTGAAGGGCTGGATGGAAAATCTTCTTAAATAGTGTCTCTATGTTTTGGAAGAGCTCTGATTTCATGGTCTTATAGGAGATGGAGTTGTCTAAAGGAGAATGGCATGCTACTACAATGCATGGCATGTATTATAAACCACTAATAACTACTTACAGTACTAATGTCCAAAATGTCCAAACCACACACTAGCAGTATACTTGACTGAAATACTAAAAGACACACTTATGATTCTCCTAACGGTGAACTTCTTAGAAATAGGATGTTATTTACTGGAAATTGTCACAGCCGTTTAACGGTGATAGAGAGAGGAAACCACCATGAAAATGTCATTGTGTGTTTTTCTGATCAAGTCAATAAGCACAACAATGAACTGCATATATGCAAGCGTGTATTCCTGGATTGTTCTCCTGGGTATCAACAGTGAATGACAACTAATCTACATACTCTCCCATACATACAAAAAAAAACTGTATTAGGGTTGAATGGCGGGAAACCGGTTACCGAGATTTACCACTCCCTTTTCCCGGGATAAATATAGTAACTGTGAGAAACCGGTAAATTATAATAAATTATTTATTTGAACAGCATGGCGTGAAATGGAATTGTTAAATTATTTGCAATTTCTAAATCTGTCCTTTCTACGGCCTCTGAATGATGAATTAACGCTCAGGGTGGGGACAGACAGCCCATCTCAGGGTGGGGACAGACAGCCCATCTCAGGGTGGGGACAGACAGCCCATCTCAGGGTGGGGACAGACAGCCCATCTCAGGGTGGGGACAGACAGCCCATCTCAGGGTGGGGACAGACAGGCCATCTCAGGGTGGGGACAGACAGCCCATCTCAAGGTGGGGACAGACAGCCCATCTCAGTATGGAGTGCAGTTCAAAGTGCATGTAGACCTATCATCTCATCATGGTCACTTTTTTTCTTGTGACAGGGAGGCCTACATTTGCTACAGCATAGTCTATGCTCAGTAATATAAAGACTGAATGCACCTCTAATTTACCCATCTCCATCTGGCTTTCAGGGGTCACCTTGTTTTTTAACTGTAAAGATAGAACATATTTTGTATTGCAGCTGCAGAGTTTTAAAACAGCCTGTCACTCGAATATCGTTGCTTTAAATCAGTGCACGCGCAGTCTTTCTCTCTCTCCATCAACTCCATTCAAAATAGATCATCCTGTTCTAGATTGATATACAGCCCTATATATAGATGTCCTCACCTGTCCTCGCGATGGTGGTAGGTTATAACAGTTATTTATTCAGACCCATAACCATTCAATCTTCGTGAAGAGAAGTGAAAGCCTTCTGCATCTATTTCTGGTCCTATATTATTCAAGGATGTCATTAGAATGATGAAGATAAGGACATCAAAACTTATTTCATTTAACTGTTGAAAGCGAGGAAGGAATGAAGCGTCAGCCTACTAATTATACAAATTCCAAAATTAGAATCACATTTCTAGGCTATACTTTAACTTTGTAGGCCACATGTGCTGCTTCAGAATTGCATGTTCTATTCCGCTTTATCATGGTTTGAATGATGTGCGTAATTCCAGTCCATATAATACAGTATAATACAATACAGTACAGTAATACAGTTCACACTCAAAAAGATTAGCCTACGGGAGATAGTTTCATTTATCTACCAAAGAGAGCATATAGCTAGCTACAACTATGGGCATTTATTGGATAACGGCACAATTATTTGGGCTTTTTTGGGTTTGGGTTCATTAAATGTGGTTAATGTAGGGCTCATAAAATGTATTTAGTATATGACTCATAAAATGTATTTAATATATGTCTCATTAAATGTATTTAATATATCGCTCGGCAGGCTCAGGTAGCATCAGGTTTTAATCTTCATGCTGATCAAATCTCTAATCAAATCCAGACATATTTATATTCCGTATAATGCTTTTCAATGACACTTCTGGTTTTAGCAAAATTACCGGGTTACCCGGGAGAAAAGTGATTTATTCTCTGGATGGAACATTTGTAAAATACCGGGAAAATATTCAACCCTATTATGTATGTATGTATGTATGTAATGTATGTATGTATGTATGTACAGTGCAATCGGAAAGTATTCAGACCCTTTGACTTTTTCCACATTTTGATACGTTACAGCCTTATTCTAAAATGGATTAAATTGTGTTTTTTCCTCAACAATCTATACACAATACCCCATAATGACAAAGCAAAAACAGGACATTCAGAGACTTGTCCTGAAGCCACTCCTGCGTTGTCTTGGCTGTGTGCTTAGGGTCGTTGTCCTGTTTGAAGGGGACCCTTCGTCCCAGTCTGAGGTCCTGAGCACTCCGAGGCAGGTTTTCATCAAGGATCTCTCTGTACTTTGCTCCATTCATCTTTGACTCGATCCTGACTAGTCTTCCAGTCCCTGCCGCTGAAAAACATCCTCATAGCATGATGCTGCCACCACCATGCTTCACCGTAGGGATGGTGCCAGGTTTCCTCCAGATGTGACGCTTGGCATTCAGGCCAAAGAGTTCAATCTTGGTTTCATCAGACCAGTGAATCTTGTTTCTCATGGTCTGAGAGTCTTTAGGTGCCTTTTGGCAAACTCCAAGCGGGGTATCATGTGGCTTTTACTGAGGAGTGGCTTCCGTCTGGCCACTCTACCATAAAGGTCTGATTGGTGGAGTGCTGCAGAGATGGTTGTCCTTCTGGAAGGTTCTCCCATCTCCACAGAGGAATTCTAGAGCTCTGTCAGAGTGACCATCGAGTTCTTGGTCACCTCCCTGACCAAGGCCCTTCTCCCCCATTGCTCAGTTTGGCCGGGCGGCCAGCTCTAGAAAGAGTCTTGGTGGTTCCAAACTTCTTCCATTTAAGAATTATGGAGGCCACTGTGTTCTTGGGGACCTTCAATGCTGCAGACATTTTTTGGTAACCTTCCCCAGATCTGTGCCTCGACACAATCCTGTCTTGGAGCTCTATGGACAATTCCTTTGACTTCATGGTTTGGTTTTTGCTCTGACATGCACTGTCCACTGTGGGACCTTATATAGACAGGTTTGTGCCTTTCCAAATCATGTCCGAAACGGCACAGTGATGCCGAAACGTTGGTGATTTACCCAATAAATGACTGGGAGTTTATATATGGAGTGTGCGATTCTCTTTATTTTTTATAGTTTATTCGCCGTTAGTCAGCACCTCCACACAAAACAATGTTTCTGGGTGTGCGCCAGCTCATGTTTTTCAATCAATTGAATTTACTACAGGTGGACTCCAATCAAGTTGTAGAAACATCTCAAGGATGATCAATATAAACAGGATGCACCTGAGCTCAATTTCGAGTCTCATAGAAAGGGTCTGAATACTTTTATTTTTAATACATTTCCCCAAAAATCTAAAAACCTGTTTTCGCTTTGTCATTATGGGGTATTGTGTGTTTAAAAAAAAGAAGCAATTTTAGAATAAAGCTGTAACGTTACAAAATGTGGAAAAAGTCAAGGGGTCTGAATACTTTCCCAATGCATTGTATCTCAACGGTGGATGACACAACTCAGTCTCCCATACATACATTACCTGCAAAGAACACAGTCTTCTCCTCCAGTGGGTTCTCATAGGCAGCGTCGATAGTGACAGGGAGCTCAGGCCAGTAGGTGGCTACCAGCATGGGACCCGAAGGCTTGCCCCGGAAGTTGGTTGACCTGAATATGAACCTGATAGAGAGAGCAGAGTTACCTACTGGTTCAAATCATGTAAGAGGGGGCAGAGAGGAGAGGAGAGAGGGGGAGAAAGGGGGGGTCAGGTGAAGGGAGAGTAGAGAGTAGAGGGCAGTGGGGAAGAGAGGAGAGGGGGGAAGGGGATAGGGAAGACGGGAGAGAAGTAGCGAGAAAGGGGAGAGGAAAGAGAGAGGCGAGTAGGAAAGAGGGAAAGAGAGAGGGGAGAGGAGGGAAGAGGGAGAGAGGGAAGAGGGAAAGAGAGAGGGGAGAGGGGAAAGAGGGAAAGAGAGGGGGGAGAGGAGGGAAGAGGGAAAGAGAGAGGGGAAAGAGGGAAAGAGAGAGGGGAGAGGAGGGAAGAGGGAAGAGGGAAAGAAATAGGGGAGAGGGGAAAGTGAAGGGCAGTAAGAGATGTGAGAGGGGAAAGTAAGAGGGAAAGAGAGAGAGGGAGAGTTTCAGCAGCCCAGGCAGCGAAGCCACAATAGCCTGATTCATTCAGCATCTGGTTCTTGTTAGGACCGGGGTTTATCGAAGCCAGGGGAACAAGACCCATCTTGCCCAGATTTCCAACAGGCAGCTGCATGAGCAACAACAGCAGCAGCAGCTCCCCAAGTCTTTTCCATTGACCTATTTTTCAAAGAGCCAAATATTTCTCAGATAGATAAAGCCTGTTAATGGTTATAAAATGCTATGCAGATATGGACAAAGTAGTCATATGATGATCTGCTATAGCAATCTATTCAAGGTAGAGGTATGTTGAATTAGTCCCATAAAACAAGCCAACCTGACCCTAAATCAGACAGGAAGACAATTAATGTCCACCTCTGATTGTGAGATTACAGGAAATACTATATCTGGGTCACAGAGATTCCATCATTTCACTCACTCTAGTCACATTCTGGATGCATATGTAATACACTTCCTGCATAAGATGCAGCCAGAGAGGTTAGAGAAACCTAGCTAGCAGGGCTGTCTGTGTTCAGTGTCTCGATCCCATACAGGTCCACCTCATCACCGGCCAAACCGGCCGTGATTGGGAGTCCCGTAGGGCGGTGCACAATTGGCCCAGCGTCGTCTGGGTTTGGCCGGTGTAGGCCGTCATTGTAAATAAGAATTTGTTCGTAACTGACTTGTCTACTTAAATAAAGGTTCAATAAAAAAAATCACTAGGCCAGTGAACAGTGACAGTGTGCGTGGGTTCAGTTCAGTGGATTATTCTGCAGACTTCCCACTCAGCCCTGTGCTGAGACATTGACTGTAAACAAGGTGCTGAGCACACAGTGAAGTTAGACCACCAGCATGTCTTACTCATCCTTCATGTCCAGATCTGCTTTCCATCACCATGCTGAGACAGGAGAGATTAGAGAGAGGATTCTACCTACACCAGAGAGATTAGAGAGAGGATTCTACCTACACCAGAGAGATTAGAGCGAGGATTCTACCTACACCAGAGATATTAGAGAGAGGATTCTACCTACACCAGAGAGATTAGAGAGAGGATTCTACCTACACCAGAGAGATTAGAGCGGGGATTCTACCTACACCAGAGAGATTAGAGAGAGGATTCTACCTACACCAGAGAGATTAGAGAGAGGATTCTACCTACACCAGAGAGATTAGAGAGAGGATTCTACCTACACCAGAGAGATTAGAGAGAGGATTCTACCTACACCAGAGAGATTAGAGAGAGGATTCTACCTACACCAGCGAGATTAGAGAGGGGATTCTACCTACACCAGAGAGATTAGAGAGAGGATTCTACCTACACCAGAGATATTAGAGAGATAATTCTACCTACACCAGAGAGATTAGAGAGGATTCTACCTACACCAGAGAGATTAGAGAGAGGATTCTACCTACACCAGAGATATTAGAGAGATAATTCTACCTACACCAGCGAGATTAGAGAGGGGATTCTACCTACACCAGCGAGATTAGAGAGGGGATTCTACCTACACCAGAGAGATTAGAGAGGGGATTCTACCTACACCAGAGAGATTAGAGAGATAATTCTACCTACACCAGAGAGATTGGAGAGAGGATTCTACCTACACCAGAGAGATTAGAGAGAGGATTCTACCTACACCAGAGAGATTAGAGAGGATTCTACCTACACCAGAGAGATTAGAGAGAGGATTCTACCTACACCAGAGAGATTAGAGAGAGGATTCTACCTACACCAGAGAGATTAGAGAGAGGATTCTACCTACACCAGAGATATTAGAGAGAGGATTCTACCTACACCAGAGATATTAGAGAGATAATTCTACCTACACCAGAGAGATTAGAGAGGATTCTACCTACACCAGAGAGATTAGAGAGAGGATTCTACCTATACCAGCGAGATTAGAGAGGGGATTCTACCTACACCAGAGAGATTAGAGAGAGGATTCTACCTACACCAGAGATATTAGAGAGATAATTCTACCTACACCAGAGAGATTAGAGAGGATTCTACCTACACCAGAGAGATTAGAGAGAGGATTCTACCTACACCAGAGAGATTGGAGAGAGGATTCTACCTACACCAGAGAGATTAGAGAGGATTCTACCTACACCAGAGAGATTAGAGAGAGGATTCTACCTACACCAGAGATATTAGAGAGAGGATTCTACCTACACCAGAGATATTAGAGAGATAATTCTACCTACACCAGAGAGATTAGAGAGGATTCTACCTACACCAGAGAGATTAGAGAAAGGATTCTACCTACACCAGAGAGATTAGAGAGAGGATTCTACCTACACCAGAGATATTAGAGAGATAATTCTACCTACACCAGAGAGATTAGAGAGGATTCTACCTACACCAGAGAGATTAGAGAGAGGATTCTACCTACACCAGAGAGATTAGAGAGGATTCTACCTACACCAGAGAGATTAGAGAGAGGATTCTACCTACACCAGAGAGATTAGAGAGGATTCTACCTACACCAGAGAGATTAGAGAGAGGATTCTACCTACACCAGAGAGATTAGAGAGAGGATTCTACCTACACCAGAGAGATTAGAGAGGATTCTACCTACACCAGAGATATTAGAGAGAGGATTCTACCTACACCAGAGATATTAGAGAGATAATTCTACCTACACCAGAGAGATTAGAGAGGATTCTACCTACACCAGAGAGATTAGAGAGAGGATTCTACCTACACCAGAGAGATTAGAGAGAGGATTCTACCTACACCAGAGATATTAGAGAGATAATTCTACCTACACCAGAGAGATTAGAGAGGATTCTACCTACACCAGAGAGATTAGAGAGGATTCTACCTACACCAGAGAGATTAGAGAGAGGATTCTACCTACACCAGAGAGATTAGAGAGGATTCTACCTACACCAGAGAGATTGGAGAGAGGATTCTACCTACACCAGAGAGATTAGAGAGAGGATTCTACCTACACCAGAGAGATTGGAGAGAGGATTCTACCTACACCAGAGAGATTGGAGAGGATTCTACCTACACCAGAGAGATTAGACAGAGGATTCTACTTACACCAGAGAGAATAGAGAGAGGATTCTACCTACACCAGAGAGATTAGAGAGGATTCTACCTACACCAGAGAGATTAGAGAGAGGATTATACCTACACCAGAGAGATTAGAGAGAGGATTATACCTACACCAGAGAGATTAGAGAGAGGATTCTACCTATACCAGCGAGATTAGAGAGAGGATTCTACCTACACCAGCGAGATTAGAGAGAGGATTCTACCTACACCAGAGAGATTAGAGAGAGGATTCTACCTACACCAGAGAGATTAGAGAGAGGATTCTACCTACACCAGAGAGATTAGAGAGAGGATTCTACCTACACCAGCGAGATTAGAGAGAGGATTCTACCTACACCAGCGAGATTAGAGAGAGGATTCTACCTACACCAGCGAGATTAGAGAGAGGATTCTACCTTCACCAGAGAGATTAGAGAGAGGATTCTACCTACACCAGCGAGATTAGAGAGAGGATTCTACCTACACCAGCGAGATTAGAGAGAGGATTCTACCTACACCAGCGAGATTAGAGAGAGGATTCTACCTTCACCAGAGAGATTAGAGAGAGGATTCTACCCACACCAGAGAGATTAGAGAGAGGATTCTACATTCACCAGAGAGATTAGAGACAGGATTTTACCCACACCAGAGAGATCTGCTCTCAAAAAAGTGTTAGCTGGGTGACAACACTTTTAAACTGATGCACACTGTGTCCAGTCTAGTAGCCCTCCAGACTCCAGACATTACACTGACCCACTAGACTGGTGACTGCCCTCCAGACTCCAGACATTACACTGACCCACTAGACTGGTGACTGCCCTCCAGACTCCAGACATTACACTGACCCACTAGACTGGTGACTGCCCTCCAGACTCCAGACATTACACTGACCCACTAGACTGGTGACTGCCCTCCAGACTCCAGACATTACATTGACCCACTAGACTGGTGACTGCCCTCCAGACTCCAGACATTACACTGACCCACTAGACTGGTGACTGCCCTCCAGACTCCAGACATTACATTGACCCACTAGACTGGTGACTGCCCTCCAGACTCCAGACATTACATTGACCCACTAGACTGGTGACTGCCCTCCAGACTCCAGACATTACATTGACCCACTAGACTGGTGACTGCCCTCCAGACTCCAGACATTACACTGACCCACTAGACTGGTGACTGCCCTCCAGACTCCAGACATTACACTGACCCACTAGACTGGTGACTGCCCTCCAGACTCCAGACATTACATTGACCCACTAGACTGGTGACTGCCCTCCAGACTCCAGACATTACATTGACCCACTAGACTGGTGATTGCCCTCCAGACTCCAGACATTACATTGACCCACTAGACTGGTGACTGCCCTCCAGACTCCAGACATTACACTGACCCACTAGACTGGTGACTGCCCTCCAGACTCCAGACATTACACTGACCCACTAGACTGGTGACTGCCCTCCAGACTCCAGACATTACATTGACCCACTAGACTGGTGACTGCCCTCCAGACTCCAGACATTACACTGACCCACTAGACTGGTGACTGCCCTCCAGACTCCAGACATTACATTGACCCACTAGACTGGTGACTGCCCTCCAGACTCCAGACATTACATTGACCCACTAGACTGGTGACTGCCCTCCAGACTCCAGACATTACACTGACCCACTAGACTGGTGACTGCCCTCCAGACTCCAGACATTACACTGACCCACTAGACTGGTGATTGCCCTCCAGACTCCAGACATTACATTGACCCACTAGACTGGTGACTGCCCTCCAGACTCCAGACATTACATTGACCCACTAGACTGGTGACTGCCCTCCAGACTCCAGACATTACATTGACCCACTAGACTGGTGACTGCCCTCCAGACATTACATTGACCCACTAGACTGGTGATTGCCCTCCAGACATTACATTGGCCCACTAGACTGGTGATTGCCCTCCAGACATTACATTGGCCCACTAGACTGGTGATTGCCCTCCAGACATTACATTGGCCCACTAGACTGGTGATTGCCCTCCAGACATTACATTGACCCACTAGACTGGTGATTGCCCTCCAGACATTACATTGGCCCACTAGACTGGTGATTGCCCTCCAGACATTACATTGGCCCACTAGACTGGTGATTGCCCTCCAGACATTACATTGGCCCACTAGACTGGTGATTGCCCTCCAGACATTACATTGACCCACTAGACTGGTGATTGCCCTCCAGACATTACATTGGCCCACTAGACTGGTGATTGCCCTCCAGACATTACAATGGCCTACTAGACTGGTGATTGCCCTCCAGACATTACAATGGCCTACTAGACTGGTGATTGCCCTCCAGACATTACATTGACCCACTAGACTGGTGATTGCCCTCCAAACATTACATTGACCCACTAGACTGGTGACTGCCCTCCAGACATTACAATGGCCTACTAGACTGGTGACTGCCCTCCAGTCTGTGACTTCCCTATTTATCTGTCTCTGTATTTTCACTGCTGCCTAAAAATAGGGAGAAGCAGAACAAAACAAAACAAAATGGATGCACACAGAAATGAATATCCTAATGGGCCCTAGGCTATTTTTATTAACATTGACATTGGTTGACAGCTCCATGGTTGACAGCTCCATGAAAACAATTTTTTTGTCTGAGGAAACGAAATGCCAATAACCTTAGTAGTCTCTATCCTAATCTTTGCTTATTAACTTGAGTCTCCATCTCTCCTCACTCGTTGTCTCTATATTAAATATCTCCTCACTCTTTCTCTCTATATTGAATCTCTCCTCACTCTTTCTCTCTATATTAAATCTCTCCTCACTCTTTCTCTCTATATTGAATCTCTCCTCACTCTTTCTCTCTACATTGAATCTCTCCTCACTCTTTCTCTCTATATTGAATCTCTCCTCACTCTTTCTCTCTATATTGAATCTCTCCTCACTCTTTCTCTCTATATTAAATCTCTCCTCACTCTTTCTCTCTATATTGAATCTCTCCTCACTCTTTCTCTCTATATTGAATCTCTCCTCACTCTTTCTCTCTACATTGAATCTCTCCTCACTCTTTCTCTCTACATTGAATCTCTCCTCACTCTTTCTCTCTATATTGAATCTCTCCTCACTCTTTCTCTCTATATTAAATCTCTCCTCACTCTTTCTCTCTATATTGAATCTCTCCTCACTCTCGCTATCTCTGTTCCATCTCTTCTCACTCCTCTGCTCCATGGCTCTGATAGCTAAACCATCTGGTGACCTAGAGCCAACAATGAATAACTAGGGACCAAAGTCATCCCACCACTGAAACCTGAGATACAGCCTAACTGGCCCTCTGAGTCCAGATCTCATGCAACTATGGGTTTGGTACTGTAACTCCTCCATAGAGATGTCGGATCTTAATTTGACCACTCTTTTGTTGGTGAGAATTTTCCTGCACAGCAGTTTATTCACGTTTTAAAAAGGCTTCTAAAGTTTGTAATTTCCACTTGAACATTTCAGACTCGATTTGCACTAACTTAAAATGTGTCAACCCCTACAAAAATATCCATTAATTATGATCCACATAATTATTCACATTTCCTTCTACTTCAGAATTATTTCCCTACTGTAGCAAACTGGCTCAAATGAAGATCCTACAGCCGTAACTCCCTCCGTAATGGCATTTCCCTCCATCTGAGAGATACACCCCATAATTATAGCTATCATTGAATATGTGTCATTGTTAATGATATCATGGTATATGTGGTATCTAGAACTAGAACACCGCAAAGCATTTTGAATGAGACAATGATCTTGCTGATGAGGAAATGGAGAATCTCTCCTGAAATCCCCAGGGCCAGTGTCTTGTCCACAACACATCACTGTATAGGTATTCTGCCAGCTTTTATCATGGTGGCTGGATATCTTGTGGATTTGGATTCTCTAGGATGTTTGAGCAGTAGACAACAGATGATATACCTAAAAGATAACTAAACTAACCCAATCAAAGATATGACTTACAGGCATAGTCAAATAATTTCTAAACTAACTATTGAGAGAGATACTACTGTTAAAACCAGACTATGGTTTTAATTGGCAGTCCTCCCTCCTTTAACAGTTAATATTACATTGACACATCAACCAAACACTACACTGTTTATACAGTAGTTTATAGTCCACAGAACAGCCTTCAGCATGATGTTTGTCCCTGTTCCCTGAACAGCGTTAATGCATGGTGAACCACAGCGAGTGAAGACTTAACGCTTAACTAAAGCAGGATTCTGTGAACTAAAGCAGGATTTGTAAGCATGATTTGAGGGTGGTTTCCCTCCAGCCCCAGACTCAGGGTGGGCAGGGGGCAAAGCCAGGCAGGCTGAATGACTGCAGTCTTTTGAGTCCAAAAAGTCTACTTGTTTGCTTTGGACACCGTTCCAACTCAGCAATGACAGATATATAGTAAAGCTCACCTTAAAACTTTGAAGGCTAAAAGATGTGGCAGGCAAAGTCTGAGAAGGAACATATAAATGTCCAATGAATCCTAATCTAAACCTGCTTTTCAGTCACAATTTTGTCATTTGGATTGCATGCAATAGCTTATTGTTTGGGTTGAAAGTGTTCCTAACATAATTTGTCCCAGACAGGATTCATCTGTTGTGGTGAAGAGTTCATGTTTCAGAGGGAAAGTACACTGAGTCATGGAAAGCTGAGAATGAACCACAACAGATAATGTAAGATGGAGAGATACAGAAAGCCTATTCCTTTTCTACACTACATAGGACAATCTCAGTTGAAGTATGTACCCTGTACTGTATAGTAGGGTCTGGTTTACAATCTTAATAACAGGCAGCCATTTTGGTTTACCATAGTTGATACAGGATTGTGAGAGTGGTTATTATTACCAGTTGTTTCATAACTTATCACAGCATGGAATAAGCATTAGAGCTCAGACAAACAGAGATAACACCACCCCCTTCATTCAAACAAAACACCTGATTGCCAAGAGAAAATAATGCATTCTGAGACCAAACAAAGCCCCCTATTAAACTACCCATTGTTTGTGGTGAAATGATTTAGTTGTGGGTTGTGAGGTCTAACTTGTGGACTGGTCTGCTCCAATGACTCTAACCACAGAGTCTAAAATAAGAGTCTTCAGGTTATATGTTCTTTCTGCCTGTTTCCTGTAGACAGATCAGTGGTCAGATTGGCAACATGCTTTTTGAGAAGACCAAACAAAAGTGAATTACCTACAAGTCAAATGTTGCTCTAACCATTGGCGATCAGAAGTAATACTGTAGAATCCCCAGTAAATCATTTACCTGTCCTTGAAGAAGAAGGTCTCTCCTCTGATCTGGGCCACAGCATCAAACACCACAGGTTCATTACAGATGTCCATAGGAGTGACTGGGCCCTGGGTGGGAGGCACGGGCTTGTCTGTACCAGCACCTGAGAGGAAAAGGAGAGGCAACATGGTGAGCATTGAGTAGATGAGATTGATATCCTTCAACAGGAGAAATACATTTGTTACCTGCAGGACATTCACCAAAGCACTTTGGTTATGAACGGCTGGTGAAGTCATGGTTACACGTTATTTTAAAGGTACCTACATAATGACTTCATAACACATTCATAACCCATACATAACCCATAAGCAGTACATAAGAATTTCAAACTGACCATAGAGCTCCTGGATGCCCTTGATGTCGTCGTTGGACAGTCTAAAGTTCTTGGTGAAGGTGTACATGGGGGCCATCAGAGCGCCAGGGTCCTGGGAGTGCTCCAAGCCCAGGGCATGGCCAAACTCATGGGCCGCAACCAGGAACAGACTGTAGCCTGGACAACACCAATAGGAGTGAGAGATACAGCAACACATATTCAAAGCATAACAAGTCAAGTTATATTCAGGTGAATGAGAATAGTTTCCATTTTGTGAAATTCCTGTTGGCCACTTTCCCTTCATTCTGCATAGACAATGACTAAATACATTAATGAATAAAACAGAATAATAATACAAATGATTCAAATAAATAAACATGACTTGTCATTGTTCACTAAACTGCTAAAACCACCTACAAACAAGCATAATGTCAAAGGTCATCGATTACATATTTACCTTGATCAGGACAGAAGCCCCACTTGCGGTCATCGTCGTAGCTCTTGGTGGAGGCGCACCACATCTTGCCGTCGCTACGTCCAGAAGCGGTGCAACTGTCATAAGTGTCTCCAAGGAACGTGAAGGGGAACACACAGGGGGAACCCTCAGAGTTTCCTCCAACGGTGGACATGGCTGCATGGGTGAACAAAAATACATATTTCAGGACCAAATGGACTTTTCTTTGTGTGCCAATGAGGTAGTGCTAAAAGTTATCAACTTGATTTGGGTTGAATTGCTAAATGGATTTGCTTGAGAAACTAAATGGATTTGCTTGAGAAACTACAGTATATCCAAAACAAAACCAAATACCACTCTCCAAAAAGTGGCTTTTCTTTTCCTACATGATAATATTATATCTGGGATCTGGGTTGGTACAGCACAGTACTGGGCCTGTGTAAACATTTTTTTTAAGCAGGCTGTTTCTTATTCAGTGCTTCTTACACACAAGACTACACTGCACGCCAGCATTCCCAACCAATTAGAACCAGATGAAAACCTCAGCCTTAAACTCCCCCCCCCCCCTTTCTGCCTCTCTTTCTCTCCCCATATCCCGCTCTCTCACTCTCCCGACTCTCCCCCAAACCCCTGAGCCAGCCCCACTGACACAATGGAAATAACCCCCGCCAGCAGCCACTCAGTAAAATACTTTTACAGTCATTCAGGAGACTAGCTGCTGCAAGATTGGAAACCATAGGTCTGGAACATTATGACATTCTCCTACACCAATACATGGAGGCATCAGCACAGCACACCTTGACTAATAAATGCAAGCCCCCATGCTAGTGATGCGCAGGTTGACTCATAACCCGCAGTCCCGGGAGGATGGGTTTAGGGTCATTAAATATTGTGTGGCTGAAGGGCGGGTGGGCGGGCAGGTTGAATAAAGAGAAACAATACCTTAAAAAATCCATAAATGTATTATTCTTGTGCAATATATATAGGTTACACTGAGGTTTTTCTTTGATTATTTTAGGCTATCTGGCATTAGTGCATAAGCCTAAGCTTCAGGGCTTAACTGTACGTGTGCCAAATAGCCTACACCGCCAATCACCAAATAATGCTTTCGGGAATGGGCAGAAAGCCAAATAATGCTTTTGGTAATGGGCAGAAAAAGTTAACGTCAATACACAGAGGCAATAAAGGACATTGTCGAAGTTGAATTCAATAAGACAAAAGCTGCGAAAGGAGAATTGAAAACAAATAGGAGGGAGAAAAGTAATGTTATAGGAGGGCCAGAAAAGTAATGTTTAGAATATATCTGGAGAAGTGGTAAAAGAGGATTAGCAGTAGCGGCTATGTTATGTTTGATGATTGTGAGGTGGTACACGAATTCCACAGCCACAAGACGGGACTTCAAATAGGCCTATGGCATGTCAAGGTAACTGTAGCCTACTGTTAAGATAAACTGAAATCTGTACACTGACTGTAGGTCTATAACCTCTCACATAGCGTTAAAAATAACTCCTGCAGAATTAAGCATTTCTTGCAATTCCTTTTACCTCTTGGCTTGGTTTTTGCTCTGACATGCACTGTCAACTGTGGGACGTTATATAGACAGGTGTGTGTCTTTCCAAATAATGTCCAATCAACTGAATTTACCACAGGTAGACTCCAATCAAGTTGTAGAAACATCTCACGGATGGTCAATTGAAACAGGATGCACCTGAGCTCAATTTCAAGTCTCATAGCAAAGGGTCTGAATACTTACACGACCGTTCAAAAGTTTGGGGTCACTTACAAATGTTCTTGTTTTTGAAAGGAAAGCACATTTTTTGTCCATTAAAATAACATCAAATTGATCAGAAATACAGAGTAGACATTGTTAATGTTGTAAATGACTATTGCAGCTGGAAACTAGCTATTCCAAGTTTATAATTTTAAAAGGCTAACTGATCATTAGAAAACCCTTTTGCAATTATGTTAGCACAACTGAAAACTGTTGTTCTAATTAAAGAAGCAATAAAATTGGCCTTCTTTACACTAGTTGAGTATCTGGAGCATCAAATCAAATGCACAAATAGTCCGGGTAGCCACTTGATTGCCTGTTTTACCCCCAAGCATTTGTGGGTTCGATTACAGGCTCAAAATGTCCAGAAACAATGCTTTTTCTTCTGAAACTCGTCAGTCTATTCTGGTTCTGAGAAATGAAAGCTATTCAGAAACTGCCAATAAACTGAAGATCTCGTACAACGCTGTGTACTACTCATTTCACAGAACAGTGCAAACTGGCTCTAACCAGAATACAAAGAGGAGAGGGAGGCCCCGGTGCACAACTGAGCAAAAGGACAAGTACATTAGAGTGTCTAGTTTGAGAAACAGACGCCTCACAAGTCCTCAACTGGCAGCTTCATTAAATAGTACCCGCAAAACACCAGTCTCAAAGTCAACAGTGAAGAGGCGACTCCGAGTTGCAAAGAAAAAAACATATCTCAGACTGGCCAATAAAAATAAAAGATTAAGATGGGCAAAAGAACACAGACACTGGACAGAGGAAGATTTAGAAAAAAAGTGTTATGGACAGACAAATCTAAGTTTGAGGGTCACAAAGAAAAACATTCGTGAGACGCAGAAAAAATAAAAAAATGCTGGAGAGTGCTTGACGCCATCTGTCAAGCATGGTGGAGGCAATGTGATGGTCTGGGGATGCTTTGGTGGTGGTAAAGTGGGAGATTTGTACAGGGTAAAAGGGATCTTGAAGAAGGAAGACTATCTATTTTGCAACGCCATGCCATACCCTGTGGACAGCTCTTAATTAGAGCCAATTTCCTCCTACAACAGGACAATGACCCAAAGCACAGCTCCAAACTATGCAAGAACTATTTAGGGAAGAAGCAGTCAGCTGGTATTATGTCTATAATGGAGTGGCCAGCAGTCACTGGATCTCAACCCTATTGAGCTGTTGTGGTAGCAGCTTGACCATAAGAAGTGCCCATCAAGCCAATCCAACTTGTGGGAGGTGCTTCAGGAAGCACGGGGTGAAATCTCTTCAGATTACCTCAACAAATTGACAACTAGAATGCCAAAGGTCTGCAAGGCTGTAGTTGCTGCAAATGGAAGATTCTTTGACGAAAGCAAAGTTTGAAGGACACAATTATTATTTCAATTAAAATGCATTATTTATAACCTTGTCAACATCTTGACTATATTTCCTATTCATTTTGCAACTCATTTCATGTATGTTTTCATGGAAAACAAGGACATTTCTAAGTGACCCCAAACGTTTTAACAGTAGTGTATGTAAATAAGGTATTTCAGATTTTTATTTTTAATACATTTGCACAAAATTCTAAAAACCTTTTTTCGCTTTATCATTATGGGGTAAAACTTATATATATTTTTTGAATAAGGCTGTAACGTAACAAAATGTGTGCACTATATAATGACAGCTACATGTATCTAATTATAGACAAGTTGGCTAGCAAATAGCTCACCAAAATGTCATAAATTATAAGCAGACACATATTTAAGTCAGGCAAAAAAAATATCCTGTTCCCCCTGTCAAAAAATTGTTCTGCCGTCTTTGACTGTAGCCTACAGCACATTTTCTACATTCACGGTGTCACAACTTCTGCCGAAGTCGATGCCTCTCCTTGTTCAGGCGGTGCTCGGCGGCGGTGCTCGGCGGAGGTGCTCGGCGGGCGATGTCGCAGGTCTTCTAGCCATCGCCGATCCAATTTTTATTTTCCATTTGTTTTGTCTCGTTTTCCCACACACCTGGTTCTCATTTCCCTCATTATGTGTTGTGTATTTAACACTCTGTTTCCCCCATGTCTTTGTGTGGTATGGTTTATTCTGTTTCATGTTATGCGCACGTTAGACTGTTGCGCTGGGTTATGTTAACCCGTATTGTTATTTCGTGTTCATTTTGCCGTGTGCTTTTGGTTCGCCTAAATAAAAGGCTCCGTTGGCTACCCAATATCTGCTCTCCTGCACCTGACTCCCTTACAGCCATTTACGCATACCTGACACACGGGTTAGGGTGAGGGTTAGGGTTAGGGTGAGGGTTAGGGTGAGGGTAGGGTTGGGTGAGGGCCTCAGATTTTCACTATCACATATAGTCGGGCGGTTGCGGATGGGTTAATAGCAATAGTGAGCGGGTGAAGAAACAGCTGACCCGCGCACCACTAACACACGCTAGCACACACACACAACCTGGCTCAAGTACAATCGAAAGCACACACATATTTCAATATAATCCTCAGATTAAGGTTTCCATGCAACAGTTAGGTCTGTTGGATGCATCAGTGCCCTTAGCTGTTTGGGTTAACACAGCTGATGAGGCTTGTATGCTATAGGGAAGGAGAGACACCTTTGGACTTGGGCAGTATGAACTGGGAACCCACCTGTTTCAGGGCAGAACCCGTAGGACTTGTCATTGTCATAGTTCTCAGTCGTAGCACACCAGCGGTAGCCGTCGTCACGCCCCTGAGTGGTGCAACCATCATAGTTCTCCCCTTGGAAAGTGAAGGGGAACTTACAGGGAGCTCCGTCCGCGTTTCCACCCAGGGTGAACAGCACTGTAACACAGGAAGTTGAAGGAATTATCTATACAGTTTACAGTAGGTTTCCATCATTTAATAAAATGCCATGGCAGTTACGTTGAGCCTGAGTTTGAGTGATTTCACAGACTCAATCTTAAGCTAACTGAACTGCAAAATCATTCTTTGTCAGGGTGTTACACATCCACTCTGTCCAGACTAAAATGTTTATTGCTACAGTATATCAATAGTCTATAAAACTATCAACAAGAGAAATGTTTCACAAGACTTCACTGAGTACGCCATTTTCTCAAGATCAAAGGATAACCAGTTAGGAAGTTTCATAAGACTGTTGGTCTCATATGAGTCGACTGTAAGCCTATATGTATCAATATGTCTTTGCGCTCATTTATAGTGAGTCTATACCCTAATGTCAGTACCATGGACAGCAGCACAAACAGACAGACAAAAGGATTGATGAAAAGCTTCATGAATCTGGCCCAGCAACACAGAGAAGTGGGAGTATTTTATGACCCAGACAACAACACTAGTTTCCCAGAATGTACTCCCACCCACTTGGTCCCAGTCCAACAGCAACACAGCTTCTTCTAACTAATCACAAACCTCTCATCTGGAGTAACTCCTGGCCAACTCCTCGTCAGAAACTATAGCTAAAACACCACAATAGACGTTCCTTGAGAGACTGCTGAATGCAACACTCTTAACTTTATACACTCCATGTAGATATCAAAATGCATATTATAACTCTTTTGCACAATACATTCACAGGAACTCTTTAGAGGAAAGAGAAAAACACAGCCATGTTGGCTCCTACTCACACTCATGGGGACAGAAACCGTATTTGCCGTCGTCGTCAAAGTTGTATGTGGTGGAGCACCAGAGGAATCCATCATCACGGCCCTGATTGGTACAGCTGTTGTACTCCTTCCCCATAAACATGAAGGGGAACTTACAGAACTCCCCCTCTGCATTACCAAACTTCACCTTCACAACTGTGGAGGGGGGGGATGATCAAAAGAGCTCAAACAGAGCTGTATCAGATACTGTGTGGTTCAGCTATCTACATTAATTTGGTGAAATGTTAACAGCAAATTGCTTAAAAAATGTGGCATGTATGACCATGAATAAATAGGTGATAAGTAAAAACAAGTAGGTTTATATATTAGATCAGGATGAACTCGTATTTACAGACTTTATTTACAACTCAGACAGTACAGTCTCCAGTACCTTGTCCTTCTCCCAGGGTCCACTGCTCGTCGTCATCAAAGTGGGAGTCTCCCCCGGTGCCTGGTCCAGGAGCAAAGGCATGAGCCAGCAGACCATCTTTACCATCGAAGGGGTAGCCATCACCATGCTCTGTGGATTCACATAACAAGGGTTAAAACAAAAGGACTCAAGGTACAGATCAGTATACAATTACAGCCTTACTGGATGGATTCAACTCAGAATAGAACTGTCTCTGAAGTAGCTAGTGTTAGACGTCAACAGTGTAGATCACGTATGGGATGGTGCCATGAAGACATGTAATGAAAACATGTCATTCTGTGCTTGTTTTGACCACAAGTCGGTCAGACTGTGACCTCTATATGTTCTTACTTGAGGTCTGGCCTCGCCACGACAATATTGACTTTATGTGAGACACAGGGAACCCAGAGAAAGAGCAACTAGTAACTCACACATAGGCAGGCCTACGGTACTATACTATACGATTAGCAGCACTGAGCACCCATCATCTAATCTAGTTCCCAGCCACTTCCGCCCTTTTGCGCAATAGCCGGATGATGAGTAGCCTAGCTAAACCAGTCGAAGGTGAGAG
The DNA here is from genome assembly GCF_016432855.1 of Salvelinus namaycush. Classification (NCBI taxonomy): domain Eukaryota; kingdom Metazoa; phylum Chordata; class Actinopteri; order Salmoniformes; family Salmonidae; genus Salvelinus; species Salvelinus namaycush. The sequence continues at coordinate 6,261,401 of NC_052336.1, forward strand.
CAGAATTAAGTCTGGTTTAACTAGGCTACTCATCATCCGGCATTGCTGACGTTTCATACAGTACATTCAGCAGAATATAAAAGTCAAAACTGTTCTGTAATACCGTACCGTTGCGGCCAAAGTTAATCATGATGTCAGCCTCTCCATCCATGAGGCGGGTGAACTTGAGTGGGGTGACGTCACTCCACACTTTGAAGGCCCTTAAGAAGGCGTCATCAATAGTCTCCTCGTCCAGGTCAGGAGAGTGGCCTAGAATCCTGAGAGGTGGAACACAGAGAGGAGAAGAAACTGAGGAGGAGACTCATTAAACAGCTCATCCCTGGCTGAAGATGTGCTGCATGATACATCTTACATAATGGAATATTACTGTGTGATTGACTAGGTATGCTTGAGGAAATACACCTAATACAAGCAGAAGAGGGACCAATGTCAGCATATAAAACCCTCAAACGTGAGATTCACCTATGTCAAAACGCAGAAGACAAAAGCTTGTACACCCATCTCTCTTCTATTTAAAGGACAAAAGCAATAGATCAGAGCTTTCCTAAACCCCCCTTCTGGACATAAAGTCCATCAGTCTTCAGGCCACGCCTATGACTCATGTGGTTAGAATGCTTCATGAGCGAGTCCAGCAACTAACCCCTGCTATGTGAGTCTGTCTGAGCAGGATAACGCTCTGTCTCTTGTTGTTTTGGTTAACTTCTCCCCATCTTTGTTTTTCCCATGGTACATACAGTGAGTCTGAGTAGTCATGAGGACACAGAAAGGGCTGATGTAAACAACAGAACTTTACTCTCTTCTTAACCTCAAATAAAAATGATCAAACAAGCACACATTGTACAGGAATGTTGGAGTTAGCAGATTGTGGTTGGGTTGGTGGGCAGCACATAGTTGAGGTTTTCATCTCCCCAAAACAAACTCCAGGGGCTGGAGGAGTCATTTCCTTAGTCATTTCCTTAGTTCAGCAGTCAGCACATTGCACAGCAACATATGGACTTATATGGAATACAACCCTATTGCACATGGGGTTCAAAGCCTATTGCACAACTCCCTATACCAAAACACTATTTGGGCCAAACGAACATGTTTTGACCACTGACCTGTAGGTGATGGCGTTTTGCTGCCACTTGGGTTTCCTGTGGAAGAAGTTGTATTGGGCAACATCAGGAACTCCACAGCGGGGCTTCTTCATGATCTCCACTGTCTTGGGGTCGATCTCGCCCGTCTCTTGCAGCGAGAAGAACTTCTGCATCTTCTTCAGGGTGTCCTTCAGCACCATGAGATTACATCTGTCTTGTGGGCAGCCATAGAACTTGTTCAGATAGTGCTGCAGAAGAGAATAAAAGACAAGCCTATGAGTTGATATAGAATCTATTCTGATACCTTCCTACTCTATATAGTGCATTCATCCATGTAGACATACTGTATCAATGAATACATGAACATTTGTGTGCATTACATAATGAAACATCCCCACTGGGCACAGATGTCAATTCAATGTCTGTTCCACTTGGTTCAACGTAATTTCATTGAAATGACGTGGAAACAGTTGGATACCCAGTGGGTATTTGAAGCTAAAACATTATGAGTTTCATGAATGATTTGTCATTTTAAAGTTATTCACAAATGGTAGAATGGCATTTAAGTTCGCTATTCCTGAATTTATTGAAAATAACCGATAAAGTAGTTTGAAGCAAAAGTCGCATGACATTCCCACTATGAAAGGTTGTTTAAGGAACACTTACCAGAGCCACTTCTTTGTCTGTTTTTGGACTATCGTCTCCTGGGAACTTGATAATGGGCGAGGGGGCTGCAGAGGTTTTCTGGAGAAAAGCGATTAACTGTACCAAAAACACTTTGAGGACAAGGTGTCGGGGGCTAAATGCCGTCTGGCACCCCATCTTTCCCCGGTGGAGAATCGCTGTGTATGTAATCAGGATGGAAAAAAACAGAACGCTTCTGGGCTGGATGTAGTCCTCTTGCCTCTTCTGTTGCTTTATCTTCTCCTCAACGGGACATTCTGCACTGCAACCCAGGTCTGCTAACTCAGTTGTGCTTACACATGCAATTTTGTATGCTGCTTTCCACGGGAAGTGTGGGCTACAGACTGCGCAGTCTCCCCAAATCGGGGAACGTTGGAGAAATGTAACCGGAGACCTGTTCCAATTACGAGTTCACTGCGTAATTCCTGGTCTCTGTGGTCGGTGTTCTTTGCATTGTAGGCTAGGCCTGTTCGTTGTATTTGCGCATACATTGAAGCGGGTACAATGATGGCACGAATCCAGCATAAATAGTAGATAGATTGACAATGAAACCAAACAGATAGGGAAAATTCAGCATAAATTGCAATGAACACAGTTGTAACCAAGGTCTATGTCATAGCATAAAAATAACTCAACGCGGAAAAAGAGCAAGCCTTTCTAGGCTACGGACGAACAGAGGCCATCGGCCGCGGGACTACAGGGAATGAATGTCTTGTGACGCTTCGATTACACCGACAGGGCCATTGCGCAAAATAGTATGCAGCATCATCTGGATATGTATGCAACAAAAGTTCAACATTCACCTTCTGCTACCATTTCTGTCAAGCCGCTATACATATAGTTTGACGCTTATGTTCAATAAATCCAACGCATTGCAAGGCAAACGCAGCTTTCATTGGAAAGTAACTTAATTCTGGTGTACCAAAATGCAATGACCATGTCGGTGTGTTCGAAGCTGAAGTGTTAGCAAATGTTTATGAGCTCCTATACACCGCATTCATCCACTCAGAGGACCAAACATTAGATCATGACATGAAATAAGGAAAGAGACAAATGTTGCGGCAAGGAATCAAAACAACCACTTTAACAGTGACAACGAAATGGTAAAGTGTGTAGCCTAATATCGCTAGAAATAGTTAAGTTTAACAAAATGTTAAAACCACTGAAAAAGTAGGAACATGAGTTCAGCAAAGGTGCTCTCTAACCAGGCCCTGAAGTTGAGAGTTCACCTGTTCTGTCCTGGCTACAAGGTGAGCAGCGCCCCTCTTAAGACGTTTCTGATTATGTTAGCAAAATGCCTACAAAAGGCGTTAGCAAAAATGTTTCCCTGACACCGGTTGCTGCAAGGAACAGTACATTTATTATCCTAGGGCTAGGTGTGGCTTACTACTTCATTCATAGAAAAAAAGCTGCTATCTTGAACCTAAAAGAGTTATTCGGCTGTCCCCATAGGAGGACCCTTTGAAGAACCCTTTTTGGTTCCAGGTACAACCCTTTTGAGTTCCATGTAAAACTCTTTCCAGAGAGAGTTCTACATGGAACCAAAATGGGTTCTCCTATGGGTCAGCTGAAGAACCCTTTTTCTAAGAATGTACCTTAGCAAGCTTAGACCGCCTACTAATACTGTATCTTACCATAACCTAAAATACTATTTATTTTTTAATTTTATGTTAACTAAAAAATTATGTATAGCCTCAAATCATGATAAGAACAGTAATGTTGCTCTCATGGACTAGGCTACATCAATCACCAGCTATTGATGTAATGTTAGTAATGTTAGTCTCATGCTTATCTGAACACTTGTGGCCATTCTCATGATGTGTCATTATTGTCACTGTGTAAGAAATCAACATTTTAAACTAATTTCTTGGACAATTGCGCTTTTGGATGGCAATTTAAGAGAACTCAGTGTGGAACAATGTCACTTTTTAATTTCCTGCTGTAATTGGCAGATATATCGGTATCGGTAAATTTTGTCCTCCCAAAAATCGCAATCTGACCCAAAAACCCAATTTCAGTCGGATTCTAATGAAGATGGGACCATGACCCATTGGCCCAATAATAGGCCTATGTTCATAGGCTGCTCAGTATGACAGGGATGGTAGAGTATAGCAGCCTATACAACATAATGGCGGTTTGTTGAACGTGTCGAATGGCTCAACAACAGACATTGAGCAGCTTTTGCTTTGATCTTTTCCTTTCATTAGGACTTTACTTAATTTATTGTATTTATTTAAATTGTAGTAGACCAAGGTAACCACCAAAGAAAGTCATAAAATGTAACTCATTACAACATTGCTTACATGGAGGTCGTCTCAGTCTGGGCCAGATTATGCTCCATCTCTAAACTCTGTGTGATGCAATATGAGGTGAAAGGCTGACACCTGGTGGTCATGCTGTGTAAATACATTATGTACTGAAAGAAGTGCAGTCAGGAAAATCATGGGGAACTATTTAATTGGGCATCACACAAGGCAACATAGACTTTGGCTTGCTGTCATTATCTCACTTAGAAAATGTGTTTTGTTTAAAGACATAGGTGTTTCTTGACTCATGTTTGCTACCTCTGTTTCCATACAGTATGCTACTGTACATTGTGCTGTATTGAACCAATGGCAGGCTTACTTGGCCCTTATCATCAAGCTGAATGTAGTCCCTTTAACATCATATCCATGAGCTGTTGTTATACTCTAGAACAGATATATAGTAAGTAGCCTTCCACGAGCCAGAGCAGCTCATAGTAGCAGGAGCCTGTCCTGTTTGATGAGGCAGCTTGATGTAAAGGATTGTGGTGAGGCAGCTTCATCATTAAAGGGTTGTGGATTTCTATCATTTCCCTCTAGTGGCTGAACAAAGCCATGCATCTCTTTCTCATCAGTAGCTCACATAGAGCAACGCTAGGCCAGCCGCATCACATAGGCTCAGGATCTCTAAGAGATATCCTAACTCCATTTGACATCTCTTTGTTTCTCCTATCACCGTGGATTACCCCTGACAGTATGACTGTGGACTGACTCCTTAATAGAGGAAGCCAAAGGACTTTACCCAGAGATCTGACAGACAGACAGACGGATATACTGTAGCTAGCAAATAGGATTTCTGTGGCTTATCTCACAAACCAATTTCCTGTGCTTTTAGCCAAGAGTACAGTTAATTTTTCACAGCATAGGCCTGTTTGTGGCTGAAGCAGAGTAAATGTAACATACATTTGCCTACAATATCCTGGGCCTGTCACTGCAGAGCAGGGCTTCATTTCATGCACTGATACATGCAGCCATCTGCGCAGACTGACACGCAGGGAGTGGGACACACGCACGCACGCACGCATGGACGCAGGTGCACACACACACACACACACACACACACACACACACACACACACACACACACACACACACACACACACACACACACACACACACACACACACACACACACTCACTCACTCACAGATCTCTCACAGCTCTGACAAATAGAGAGGGATGCCCATTAAATGTACATGCACCCTGCCTTTTCCAAATAGAAAATGCTGAGGCGTGTAAACTTGGGTAACAGCTAAGTGAATGCCTTTGTGCATATGAATGCAAATTTGCAGGGGATACGGGCATAAAGAGATTGAGATGATAAACTTTGATTTGCATGTAAATTGTTTCTTTTATTCTCTGTTTGTTTGCTGCCACAGCTCCTTTAGATTGAAGGCAGCGACTCTCAAGTTCTCGCTCCTCCGTGTGTGTGTGTGTGTGTGTGTGTGTGTGTGTGTGTGTGTGTGTGTGTGTGTGTGTGTGTGTGTGTGTGTGTGTGTGTGTGTGTGTGTGTGTGTGTGTGTGTTCTTGTTGTTTTGATTGCAAATGTCTGCATGTGTTGATCCCCTCCTTTGTATTTTATGTCGTCTTGATGGTTGACTTTTAAAGGGAAACAAACCTGATTGTAATAGAATATGCCGTATAGTACTTCTATCATTTACAGTATATAACTTCATACATAGCACAGGGCCTAAACATAATCATAAACATCCCACATATATTTGATTTAATGGCTAGCAGAGATTTTTTTTTATAGGGAAGATGTTCGGTTTGTGTGCAATATACTTACTCTAGTTTACTCAAATCAAATCAAATTGTATTTGTCACATGCGCCAAATACAAATGCTTACTTACAAGCCATTAACCAACAATGCAGTTCAAGAAATAGAGTTAAGAAAATATTTACTAAAAAACCTAAAGTACAACATAAAATGAAAAGTAAGTAAATAAAATAACAATAACAAGGCTATATACAGGGTTACAGCTTAGTCAAGGTAAATTGTACAAGTAGGTAGGGGTAAAGTGACCATGCATAGATAATAAACAGCGAGTAGGAGCAGTGTACAAGTAGGTAGGGGTAAAGTGACCATGCATAGATAATAAACAGCGAGTAGGAGCAGTGTAAAAACAAAGGGGAGTGTCAATGTAAATAGTCTGGGTGGCCATGTGATTTATTGTTCAGCAATTTTATGGCTTGTGTGTGAAGCTTCTAAGAAGCCTTTTGGACCTAGACTTGGTGTTTCGGTACAGCTTGCCGTGCGGTAGCAGAGAGAACAGTCTATGACTTAGGTGACTGGGGACTTCAACAATTTTTTGGGCCTTCCTCTGACACTGCCTAGTATATAGGTCCTGGATGGCAAGAAGCTTGGCCCCAGTGATGTACCCGGCTGTATGCACTACCCTCTGAATCGCCTTACGGTCGAATGCAGAGCAGTCGCCATACCAGGCAGTGATATAACCAGTCAGGATACTCTCGATTGTGCAGCTGTATAACTTTTTTAGGATCTGGGGACTCATGCCAAATCTTTTCAGTCTCTTGAGGGGGAAAAGGCATTGTCGTGCCCTCTTCACAACTTTCTTGGTGTGTTTGGACCATGATAGTTTGTTGGTGATCTGGACACCAAGGAACTTGAAACTCTCGACCCGCTCCACTACAGCCCTGTTGACTTAAATTGGGGCGTGTTCGGCCCGCCTTTTCCCGTAGTCCACTAACATCCCCTTTTTTTTGCTCACGTTGAGTGAGAGATTGTTTCCCTGGCACCACACTGCCAGGTCTCTGACCTCCTCCCAATAGGCTGTCTCATCGTCATCGGTGATCAGGCTACCACCAGTACTCTGTAATCTAGTTTTATGCCACACATACCCATGTCATTAATATACCATTGGTACCTTTCTCAAATGTGCCCAGTGGCCCTGTTGTGGATGAGGATGTGACCAATGATGTTTATAAACCCTGGAATGCTAATGCTATGTATTGGCCAATGAGAGACTTTGAAGCCCAGAAGGAGCTGTCTAGGACTGAATGGAATTCTACAGTATTTCAATTAAATGTTTCAAGTACAAGATGACATGTATTTAAGTATTTTTGTTGTTGTAGTAGTGACATTAACATTAGAACATTCAAAAAAATGGAATTTAAGTAAGAGCATGTAATTATATATACAGTGGGGCAAAAAAGTATTTAGTCAGCCACCAATTGTGCAAGTTCTCCCACTTAAAAAGATGAGAGAGGCCTGTAATTTTCATCATAGGTACACTTCAACTATGACAGACAAAATGAGGAAAAAAAGTCCAGAAAATCACATTGTAGGATTTTTAATGAATTTATTTACAAATTATGGTGGAAAATAAGTATTTGGTCACCTACAAACAGGCAAGATTTCTGGCTCTCACAGACCTGTAACTTCTTCTTTAAGAGGCTCCTCTGTCCTCCACTCGTTACCTGTATTAATGGCACCTGTTTGAACTTGTTATCAGTATAAAAGACACCTGTCCACAACCTCAAACAGTCACACTCCAAACTCCACTATGGCCAAGACCAAAGAGCTGTCAAAGGACACCAGAAACAAAATTGTAGACCTGCACCAGGCTGGGAAGACTGAATCTGCAATAGGTAAGCAGCTTGGTTTGAAGAAATCAACTGTGGGAGCAATTATTAGGAAATGGAAGACATACAAGACCACTGATAATCTCCCTCGATCTGGGGCTCCACGCAAGATCTCACCCCGTGGGGTCAAAATGATCACAAGAACGGTGAGCAAAAATCCCAGAACCACACGGGGGGACCTAGTGAATGACCTGCAGAGAGCTGGGACCAAAGTAACAAAGCCTACCATCAGCAACACACTACGCCGCCAGGGACTCAAATCCTGCAGTGCCAGACGTGTCCCCCTGCTTAAGCCAGTACATGTCCAGGCCCGTCTGAAGTTTGCTAGAGAGCATTTGGATGATCCAGAAGAAGATTGGGAGAATGTCATATGGTCAGATGAAACCAAAATATAACTTTTTGGTAAAAACTCAACTCGTCGTGTTTGGAGGACAAAGAATGCTGAGTTGCATCCAAAGAACACCATACCTACTGTGAAGCATGGGGGTGGAAACATCATGCGTTGGGGCTGTTTTTCTGCAAAGGGACCAGGACGACTGATCCGTGTAAAGGAAAGAATGAATGGGGCCATGTATCGTGACATTTTGAGTGAAAACATCTTTCCATCAGCAAGGGCATTGAAGATGAAACGTGGCTGGGTCTTTCAGCATGACAATGATCCCAAACACACCGCCCGGGCAACGAAGGAGTGGCTTCGTAAGAAGCATTTCAAGGTCCTGGAGTGGCCTAGCCAGTCTCCAGATCTCAACCCCATAGAAAATCTTTGGACGGAGTTGAAAGTCCGTGTTGCCCAGCAACAGCCCCAAAACATCACTGCTCTAGATGAGATCTGCATGGAGGAATGGGCCAAAATACCAGCAACAGTGTGTGAAAACCTTGTGAAGACTTACAGAAAACGTTTGACCTCTGTCATTGCCAACAAAGGGTATATAACAAAGTATTGAGATAAACTTTTGTTATTGACCAAATACTTATTTTCCACCATAATTTGTAAATAAATTCATTAAAAATCCTACAATGTGATTTTCTGGATTTTTTTTTCTCATTTTGTCTGTCATAGTTGAAGTGTACCTATGATGAAAATTACAGGCCTCTCTCATCTTTTTAAGTGGGAGAACTTGCACAATTGGTGGCTGACTAAATACTTTTTTGCCCCACTGTATATATATATTTTTAAAGTGTGCATGAAGGTGTTTGTAATAGAATAAAAAACAAATGTAAATATTCATAAATGTGTGTAAAATGGTGGGGGAGTGTCAAGATGGAGGCGCGGTGGCTTCAAAACACCACCCCTCTGTCAATCATCTAGTATATACAGTGGCTTGCGAAAGTATTCACTCCCTTTGCATTTTTCCTATTTTGTTGCATTACAACCTGGAATTAAAATAGTTTTTCGGGGGTTGTATCATTTGATTTACACAACATGCCTACCACTTTGAAGATGCAAAATATTTTTTCTTGTGAAACAAACAAGAAATGATACAAAAAAACTGAAAACTTGAGCGTGCATAACTATTCACCCCCCAAAGTCAATACTTTGCAGAGCCACCTTTTGCAGCAATTACAGCTGCAAGTCTCTTGGGGTATGTCTCTATAAGCTTGGCACATCTAGCCACTGGGATTTTTGCCCATTCTTCAAGGCAAAACTGCTCCAGCTCCTTCAAGTTGGATGGGTTCTGCTGTTGTACAGCAATCTTTAATTCATACCACAGATTCTCAATTGGATTGAGGTCTGGGCTTTGACTAGGTCATTCCAAGACATTTAAATGTTTCCCCTTAAACCACTCGAGTGTAGCTTTAGCAGTATGCTTAGGGTCATTGTCCTGCTGGAAGGTGAACCTCCGTCCCAGTCTCAAATCTCTGGAAGACTGAAACAGGATTCCCTCAAGAATTTCCCTGTATTTAGCACCATGCATCATTCCTTAAATTCTGACCAGTTTTCCAGTCCCTGCCGGTGAAAAACATCCCCACAGCATAATGCTGCCACCACCATGCTTCACTGTGGGGATGTTGTTCCTGGGGTGATGAGAGGTGTTGAGTCTGCGCCAGACATAGCGTTTTCCTTGATGGCCAAAAAGCTCAATTTTAGTCTCATCTGACCAGAGTACCTTCTTCCATATGTTTGGGGAGTCTCCCACATGCCTTTTGGAGAACTTAAGCAATGGCTTTTTTTCTGGCCACTCTTCCGTAAAGCCCAGCTCTGTGGAGTATACGGCTTAAAGTGGTCCTGTGGACAGATACTCCAGGCTCCGCTATGGCGCTTTGCAGCTCCTTCAGGGTTATCTTTGGTCTCTTTTTTGCCTCTGATTAATGCCCCCCTTGCCTGGTCGGTGAGGGCGGCCTCTCTTGGCATGTTTGTTGTGGTGCCATATTTTTTCCATTTTATAATAATAGATTTAATGGTGCTCCGTGGGATGTTCAAAGTTTCTGATTTTTTTTTATAACCCAACCCTGATCTGTACTTCTCCACAACTTTGTCCCTGACCTGTTTGGAGAGCTCCTTGGTCTTCATGGTGCCGCTTGCTTAGTGGTGTTGCAGACTCTGGGGCCTTTCAGAACAGGTACTGAGATCATGTGACACTTAGATTGCACACAGATGGACTTTATTTAACTAATTATGTGACTTCTGAAGGTAATTGGTTGTACCCAATCTTATTTAGGGCTTCATAGCAAAGGGGGTGAATACATATGCACGTACCACTTTTCCGTTTTACATTTTTTAGAATTTTTTGAAACAAGTACGTTTTTTAATTTCACTTCACCAATTTGGACTATTTTGTGTATGTCCATTACATGAAATCCAAATAAGAATCTATTTAAATTACAGGTTGTAATGCAACAAAATAGGAAAAATGCCAAGGGGAGTGAATACTCTTGCAAGGCACTGTATATAAATCACTGGATGTGACAAGGGATGGGAATGGGACAGACTGGACAGACTGGACATGAAGAGTTTCTTCTACTGTATCAAGCCTCTCCAGCGGTCCTTGGTCTGCTCCAGTACTACTGATTGACCCCAGTCCAACAGAAGACACACACACACACACACACACACACACACACACACACACACACACACACACACACACACACACACACACACACACACACACACCCTCTGGCTCTTCTTAGAAGCCTCTGATGAATCACCAAACCTCTTCTAAACGTCCAACATGGTAAAAGTCACAGTTCCTCTACATACACTTCCACCCTCCCCTCTCACTCAAAGTTGTAGAGAGTTTCTAGTAGTAGTAGAACTTAGGAGGATGGAGTGGCACACACAGCTTTGAGTGAAACAGACTGGGACTGGGAAAGCCATGTCCCTCCTTGCATGCCTTAGTATTCGAGTCGATGTGGTGGAATGGAATTGTAGTAGTTATGTTGAGAGCAATTAAGACTGACGCAGAGAGGTTGATAATAAGTCTGGTAGGATTGGTTGTTTGAAATGATTAAGCAATGGTTGCTGAGTAAACAAAACCCAACATCTTCCCCCTGACCAATTAATTTATTTTAATTTGGCTAAGCACTGTGTTAGTGAATAGTATGACACATATTGTGATGATGAATTATAGAACATACATCCATTATCTTGGACATATTTTATTTATAAGCGCACTAAGACACTTCAGCACTACTGGGTCATTATTGTTGCATGTTGTGTCACTGCTTCTCTCCACACCTGGGTTCAAGTACTATTTAAAAACATTTAAAATCCCTTATATGTACTTGGTAGAACTTGCCTGTCGTAATTAACCAATAGAACAGTCCCAAAAGTGTAAACCCTTCTCATCTGGCACTTTTATATAATACACTTTTATTAATATTTCACGTATTTGAAATATTTCAAATAGTATTTGAACCTAGGTCTGCTCCTCTTGGATGCTTGCAAACTACCAAAGTTAGTTGAAATGCAATGAATCACAGCTTTACTCGCTGAGTTTTGACTGACTGACGTGTTGTATGTGAAATCTGAGAGCCCGGCCCAGAGAGCAACATGAACAGAATTGTTTTATTTAATGCTTTTCCCCTCCATTCTGTTTCTCTTTTAGTGTTGCCGTGTAAACACTGATGCATTAACACATTCCATTATAGCGCTGAGAGGAAGAGACTTGCATCTCGTCTCCCGTGGCTCCTCTCCATCTCAATAATAGGTCAACAGCTGTATTTAAAAAATGTATAACATTTTGGGCAGTTGCAAAGGTTAGCAGCGGTGGCGGCGCTCCGAAATGCAATTGGAGCTCAGATCAGCAGTGAATCTTTATGGAGATGAGGGAGGAAGAGGTGGCTTTGATGAGTGCAGCATGTAAATGATTTGTATTGTGTTTATAGGACATGGGGCCGACCACGGCCCTGCGTCACTACAAGGCGGAGATCCTCATGCTCCTGCTGCTCCACTCTGTGGTGGGGCCTCGCAAATACACAAGGCATCAGAACCTAGTCTTTGGGCTTTATTCTCTGTCTTTCTCTCTCAATTATTTGTTTTCTTCCTTAACCTCCATGACTGTCAGACAACAGGGATTTAGATTAGGCATCAGAGTTTTTAATGTGAAGTGGTACATATATAATTTTGTCATCTCAATACAAGACAGCTAAACAATCAGTTTGTAAAAGAATCAGCACCACTAGGCAATGATGGCACCGTTGGGCCTGTATGTATATGTTTTAGAGAAATTCAAAAATTGATGCCTTTTTCACGTCTAAGACAAATTACTCTCAAAAGATATCCCAGAGAGGTACGTACCCGTACCCGGACATGGAAATTAAATATGAATGGTTACCTTGAATTGCTTTTAGTAATTGTAAAATATTCAAAGTGGTATTTATGGAATGGAAAGCCTCACTCCCCTGCTTGCTATGCACAAGCTGGCAGGCTGACAGTAGGGGATTAATTTTTCAGTGGTTGTTCTGATTCGGCCGTCACAGAAGAAAATGAATAGCCTTGATAAGTCATGTTCAGGTTTGGATGTACCTGCACCGCTGGTGAGGGATGTGAATGAAATATGATGTAAGTGAGTGAAAGCATTCTGTCTGACAGTCTGACAGTTCTAAGAGCTCTGCTGCAGATTAGCTCCTGATGCTGTTTGTACATGTCAGGTGGGGACAGGGAAAATTGTGTTTCTAGTGATTACTGTTTGTTAAGGAAATTAGCATGATGAGTAGAAATTACATGTAGTCAATCAATGGTCTTAATTTCTTTACCCGTGGCCTGTGTATGATTTAAAGAGCATATCACATTTTGTTTTAAAGAGCTATAATGTATTTTCCAGAGTCCTATTTCTGATCTCATGCTAGTAACTTAGCTTCCTTCCTTCTTCGAAAGATTTACATATTTCATAAGTGCTTTGTGATAGAAGAACACATGTGAGATTCCTTATTTTAGTAAATGCGCTCCAGTTGTTAGGTTTGACCTGTAGTAAATCTCATGAGAAAAAGAAAATTATGGTAGAATAGTAACTACCTGATGACTGACTCTTAATGGAGGGTATGTATAGGCACTTTAGAAGGACATGTTCCCAGGCCCCATTACCTTGTCTCTGGGGAGAGGGAGAGTAGATGCCTAGGCACAGGCTAGGAGAACACAAATCCCTCTTTGAACATGAGGTGGTGGAGCGTCTCTCTAATCCATTCTCCATTCTCTCCTTCTTTCCAGGGGGCTCGTATCATCACCTGGCTGGCACTAATGTATTCCAACCTTAGTCTGTCGTCTTAATAATGTGTTGTTTTTTGTGTATGGGAGTGTGACGTGTGTGTGTGACACTGTGTGTGTGTGTGTGTGTGTGTGTGTGTGTGTGTGTGTGTGTGTGTGTGTGTGTGTGTGTGTGTGTGTGTGTGTGTGTGTGTGTGTGTGTGTGTGTGTGTGTGTGATTGTGCTGTGATTGTGATTGTACTGTGATTGTGATGTGTGTGACACTGTGTGTGTCTGTGTGTGCTTAGTGGCTGAGATGACCTCATCATTGAGTATAGCCTGTCTGCCTCTATCTAGTCTACTGTGAGGTCTCCAGCAGCTTGTCCCTCAGGCTCGGCTCTTAATTCAGAGAATGTGTAATACACCCAGGTAAGCAGGTTTAATCTGCTTTGGGCTTGCATACAGAGTAGATGGAATTTGATTTGATTTGATGTGTATCTACCCGCTTTACATCAAACAGCACATTTCAACAGCTGGCCTCAATATGAGTTTTGACATGTTAAAAAAAATAATATTTTAAACTTAAATCTCTCTCACAACCCGAACTGGTTCATACAAATCTCCCTCAGTCACCTTATTGGCCCTGCTTCCTGGAAAAACGTAATAGCTTTAAAGCTCAATATGGCATTGTTATGGTTTCGTACCCTTTGTCACAAATTCCAGACAGAAGTGAGTTTCCTATTCCCTGTCAATAACACCCAGAGTATCACCTCTGAAAGTGAGGAAGCATGATTCAATAAACCTGTCACTTATTTATTTCACTTTGACCCCGTGTTACCCTAGTCCAGGGGAGTTGGATTACCGTTGCTTTTCCACCATGTATGTAACCTTTATAGCCTTCCCAAGAAACAGAAACACATCAGACTGGCTATATCAGTATCACTCTTTGGCCCACACTGTCCACACACCCCAGTCATTGTGCAACTGTTTTCAGGTCTCTCTCAGAATCACACACTGGTAAAGAAGTCGCCTGTGCGGGACATTTTTAATGTTTGTGCTTTTCTAATAACTAATTTCTGTGTTCTATTCATGTGCTTTTCTAATAACCATTTTCTATGTTCATGCAAGTGACTGACTGAACGAATCCTCACTATCAGTAGCTGCAATTTGGCAGTACGCCCAGACCTTTGTTTTGAGAACCAAAGATATCTCCGTTTCAAGGTCTCGGCTTAGAGAGAAGAAGCCTTGTGAGGAATTGGTCTGTCACATGTTATGAACCAGTATTGGTCGGTCACATGAATGAAACAAAACAGTAATGATGAATTAATTATGCTAAATCATGCAAATATAACGTGTCTGTGTATTGCCGTATACAGTATAAGACAACTGCTGGGACTGCCACAGCAGAGCTCCTGATTGACATGTGTACTATGGTATATTGAGTTGGTTGGAATCTCTCCAGCTCGCTGATAGTAATAAAGAATGATGACTTTGAGTGTACCTGGTTGTAATTTCCATGACACACAGTATAATATTTTTATTTTATTTTACTAGGCAAGTAAGTTAAGAACAAATTCCTATTTACTATGACGGCCTACCCCGGATGACACTGGGCCAATTGTGCACCACCCTATGGGACTCCCAATCACAGCCAGATGTGATGCAGCCTGGATTCAAACCAGGCACTGCAGTGATACCTCTTGCACTGAGATGCAGTGCCTTAGACAACTGCGCCACTCAGGAGCCTTATATCACTGATTCACTTTTAGTCACGTAGCCTTAAACTAGTGGCTTTGTTGATCCAGATATGAAGACACTATTACTCATCATGCAGCTCTTCAGACTGCAGAGGCATGCTACTGTATGTTGTTACCACGGAGACTCTACCCTGGCCTGCATGGTAGGTTATGAAAACAGCATTGTGTTGTGATGCGTGTTAGCAGGCGGCGGCCCAGAGGTGGTTCCATGTATGAGCCAGTGTTCTGGTCATGGAAGCCCATGCCTCCTCCCATTTCTGCAGCCTGTGATCTAGGATCTGGGTCCTGTTGTATATAGGCCTGTCTGTGGCCCGTAGACCCCCTCTCTAACTAAGCACCGGATGGCACGCCACCTCTCTCTCCTTTCTCCGCAGGCCCGCCAGGGATGTTAGTTTACAGGATATTGGAAAAGACCTGTGTCAGGAAGTGGAGGCCCACAGGCCATTGGGGAGCTGAGGTGGTGTTGCTCTAGATTACTGTATCACCTCTCTCTCTCTCCAGGTAACAGCAGAAGTTATGTCTGATGGGTGACAGGTTTGTGTGTTTGAGGGATTGTAAGGCACTGGGATCAGAGCCTTGTGTTGAGCACAGGAGGTTGGTGGCACATTAATTGGGGAGGACGGGCTCGTGGTAATGGCTGGAGCGGAATTCGTGGAATGGAATCAGATACATCAAACACATGGCTTGATGCCATTCCACTTGCTCCGTTCCAGCCATTATTATGAGCCGTCCTCCCCTCAGCAGCCTCCACTGGTGTTGAGATACCCAAATATAAGGATGTCTTGAATGAACTCTCTATATCTATATAATAAAGATATGTTGTGTATTATGCTTTTGTGTTATTTTTGTGTATTAGGTTTGTGTAGTGGGTTTGTGTAGTAGGTTTGTGTATTGGGTTTGTGTAGTAGGTTTGTGTAGTGGGTTTGTGTAGTAGGTTTGTGTAGTGGGTTTGTGTATTAAGTTTGTGTAGTAGGTTTGTTATCCTCTAGTTTTCAGTGCATGTTTCTTAGTTAGGGTATGGACATTTTATTTCTATGTAAAATAACTAAAGGCACATGACAGAGTGCATTTTATCTTTAATATGGGAATGTGACAGGGAATGAATCAGTGCTCTGTGCTAACCCCAGCAGCATTAATATGCAACCCGGATAGACGGCCTAACTGTAATTTATATGAAATTCCCAGAAGAATCATTATTATTCCCAGGTCTTGGCAGGAACATTTGGCCTATAAAGAAATTAACTTTGTCTCTTTGCTAAGTACACCAATACATCAGGCTGTAATCTCTACCATAGATTAATCATATTTCATATTACGCAAGGCAAATGTATTCATATTGCATATTTTTCTAATTTCTCCTGTCGGACCATCTGTATGTATTTAGTCTTACTAAGATGAATCCTCTGATCCTATTGGGTCAGGACTGGAGGCAGGTGTTTTTATTATACCAATAGGAGTAAATAAGAGCTGGTATCAGGACGTAATCCTACACATCATTTTTTATAGCTCTGTAATATATCAGGGACAGTGATTTCCCACACCAACAACAGAGTTCGACCCGCTTTGGTGATTACGGTGTGTGTTTATGTTTGTATGTGTGTGTTTATGTTTGTGTGTGTGTATGTCGTGTGTGTATGTAGTGTGTGTTTTGAACAACGGTGAATGGGTGGGGGTGGACAATATGCCCTGAAATTTCCTACAGCATTGTGAATATCACTGACGTATGAAATTGCAGTCTGTCTCCTCAGATCAGAGTGCTTAATCATTTAAGAGGACCAATCCTTGAAAGGATTACAGGGAGGGGGTGAGAATGGGGAAGGCAGGGGGTGAGGAGGGGTCTGAGAGAGGTGGGAGAGGGGGGATATTGAGGCCTATTGGGTTTGAGAGAGGAAAGTGCAGAGGTCACCATTCTACATTGCCTCTGTTGACCCAAATTCTACAATACCCTGATTTTCCCAGGAAATGGAAGTATTAATTCTGATCTCTTTTCTCTGGTTAAATGTGTAACCTTTTTGATAATAGTACTACTCAAGATGACTAGATGATGAAATTGGTCAGGTCAGGTTATGTATGATTTGAGGTTTACTTGACACAGGTTGTGCACAATGTGCACACTCACCTAACAGCAAACAACACTAACTGCAGGTACAGTATGTTTGTTACTGTATGTCCGCATTCTTACAGTACATTTGCACTCTGCAATTCACTGATGTTCTACACTTGTCTGGTCTTCCCTAAGGCATCTCCCCTAGTGTTAGACAGGACGTGTAGATGGAGGTACAGACAGATTACTACTGGTGTTAATGTTAATGTAAACGATCGGCCTGTCAGGCAGAGCTTGTGTTTCTTAATCTCCTGCTTCTGCCTTAACATGATCAAAGTGATGCAAATAGAAGCCTGTATTGATTTACGGCACCAGGCCTGTTTATGCATTTATGTCACCTATCTGCAGTTCCCATCTGTGTTTTAAAAGTCCTGTGAAACTGCCTGGAACCCATAGATGTCAGTCTCCGTAAAGCAGTGATTCTCTGGCCCCATGGGTCGCATGTTCCTGTCACAATTAGGTTATGAGTGAGGATTTAGATACAGGCAGATGATTATTTTGACGTTATGTTTGGTTTGGGTTACAGATGGGATGCTATGCAGACTATAATCCCCCAGTTCCTCATCCTGTCAACCTTTACTCATACCCTATTTTCTGTCTGATGTGTTACAACATACAGTAAAGTACCCATGTTGGGTCTTCATTTGAGCCAGTTTGCTATAGCAGGAAAATAATCCTGCAGCAACAGGAAATATGAATTATTTTGTGGATTATATTTCATGGACATTTTTTGTAGGGGTTGATACATTTTTTCATGAGGGAAAATCAAGTTTGAAATTTTAAAGTGTAATTTACAAACTTCAGAAGCCTTTATAAACCACAAATACACGTTTGACATTTCCTGCATTACAGGAAAGTTCTAACTCCCAGGCCCAGCGATCTGAACAGCACCCATAGGCTTCTCTAACTCCCAGGCCCAGCGATCTGAACAGCACCCATAGGCTTCTCTAACTCCCAGGCCCAGCGATCTGAACAGCACCCATAGGCTCCTCTAACTCCCAGGCCCAGCGATCTGAACAGCACCCATAGGCTCCTCTAACTCCCAGGCCCAGCGATCTGAACAGCACCCATAGGCTCCTCTAACTCCCAGGCCCAGCGATCTGAACAGCACCCATAGGCTCCTCTAACTCACAGGCCCAGCGATCTGAACAGCACCCATAGGCTCCTTTAACTCACAGGCCCAGCCATCTGAACAGCACCCATAGGCTCCTTTAACTCCCAGGCCCAGCAATCTGAACAGCACCCATAGGCTCCCCTAACTCCCAGGCCCAGCGATCTGAACAGCACCCATAGGCTCCTGTAGCACCCAGGCCCAGCGATTTGAACAGCACCCATAGGCTCCTATAGCGCCCAGGCAATCTGAACAGCAACAATGAACTCTCTGTCACAATAAGGCATGCTGATTAGGACAGCCATTGCAGGAAAATGAAAATGAATTCATATGGCTCTGGAGAAGTGTCGTATGGAATTGTTGCCAGCCAGGGTCAGCCTTCCAGACGGCTAGTGTATGCAAAGTAATTCATCCACTCGCATTATCCCAATAATGATATATTTCAGGGATTATGAATTGGGATGTTTCCTCGCTACAACGCTTTAAATTATATTTAGGAGAGGGGAGCGAAGATTACTGCTGCCCTTTAATTTCAGAGACGGAGCACATTGTCACCATCTGCATGAAATCTTATTCTAATAGCAAAGAGCAATTTGTGGGGTATAATCACCTAGGCGACCATTACACCAATGACCCGCCCGCCCGCCTTCCAATCACATTCTTCAACAGAGCGTTTAGTGCCTTTGTGGGGGAATGTGTCGTGCGTTAAGACTGGTTGAATTAGAAAAGAAAAATGAAAGAGCGGAATGATTTTTATTCATGTGAGTTCCTCTCATGGAACATTACTGCACTTCATTGCTACCTTTGGAAATGTATGCAGAATGAGAAACATATTCATTTCCAACTGCTTCTGCATGATTGTAAAGCCTCTCCTCTTCTGTTTTTTCAAATATTAACTAACAAATGTGTTTTTCTCTTTGCAATATATCCTGTAATCAATCATTGATTCTTATAACAGTCACACTTTGTTGCAATATGTTTTCATATCTACAAAAAAGTAGCTGAGTGTAGGTCTAACATGTCAAAGTAGTACTGTACATGTCAAAGTAGAAAGTCTATTCCCGCTATAGCTCTGTGAGTGGGCCCCAGTGTATAGCATTCTATATCAGATTTCCAGCTTCAGTAAAGGTGTGTATTTTCCACACGCTAGGCCCGTCAGTCGGGTAGTGTGTGTGTGTGTGTGTGTGTGTGTGTGTGTGTGTGTGTGTGTGTGTGTGTGTGTGTGTGTGTGTGTGTGTGTGTGTGTGTGTGTGTGTGTGTGTGTGTGTGTGTGTGTGTGTGTGTGTGTGTGTGTGTGGATGGATGGATGGATGGTGGCCGTCAGGTTCCTAATTGATGACTGGTGGGTGAGTATCGGAAGCAGTCAGCTGGCAGCTGAGGAGAGATCTGCTGGTAGATTGGTACCCCTTCTATCAGATGTTTCTTTGATGCAGGTGCAGACACACGTTTAGACGCCACATGGGGGAGCACAGCAGTGTCGCCCTGCACCCCCTCTCCTTCCTTCCTCTGGTCCAAAATCCAGGGACCCCGCGGCATACTACAAAGCCAACAGTTGAGTCTAAAGACGGGAAACGTCCCACTGTTTTTCTCCCAGCAAATATGTCTACCCTGTGATTCTTGGCTTTAGTCTCTAAATGGAAACAGTGTTGTTTCTTTTCTTTCACACTACAGCCAGCAGCTAGACATGAGAGGCCTGTTTGAGCCCCGCGTCGCCCCCTAGTCTGCCCCTGCCTGGCCTTCATTAGGCCTGCTTATTGGTCACAGACTAGACTTGTGTGTTATTCCTCACGCAAAAGGTGCCAAGGAAATTGCTGAGTCCTATCGGTCGTAAGACATCTCCTGGCTGCGATTTCCTGGGCTTGCTTTGCACGCGTGGCAGGCGTCTGCCTGCCCGATGGCAGGGGGGATAAAGAGAGCTTACAGAGAACTGAGGCTCAGACTGGCCCTGGCAGGCCCCTCACACAACACACAGGCCTCAGCCTCACTGGAACCTGATATCGCCACATTATCAGTGGGCCGGACACACAGCCCTGAGGGGCTCCACTCACTCTGTCCTATGGGAGTTTGGCTTTGCTAACCCTTGTACCTTTGAAAGTTTCTGTGCTCACACTTACAGGAAAATACAGAAACAATATATAAATTAATGTGCTGAATGTAAACATAGTATTTTAATGTCGTTAGTAGATTATTGTTGGATGCTTTTCAAGCTCACACACTGCATTATTTATTTACTGCTAATGAGGTCTGCTATCCATACAAAATGTGCTCTAACAACTTTAGGCCTATTCATCATGGGAACATATAACAACGCTTGTTGGAGGGTCCGGGTGGGCCTTCCTACGGCGGCGGCTCGGGTGCGGGACGTGGCCCCCACTCTACCATAGTTAATACCCGCTTTGGTGGCTCTGGCAGATCCTGGCTGACTGGCGGCTCTGGCAGATCCTGGCTGATTGGCGGCTCTGGCAGATCCTGGCTGACTGGCGGCTCTGGCAGATCCTGGCTGACTGGCGGCTCTGGCAGATCCTGGCTGACTGGCGGCTCTGGCAGATCCTGGCTGACTGGCGGCTCTGGCTGATCCTGTCTGGCGGACGGCTCTGGCTGATCCTGTCTGGCGGACGGCTCTGCCTGCTCCTGTCTGGCGGACGGCTCTGGCTGCTCCTGTCTGGCGGACGGCTCTGGCTGCTCCTGTCTGGCGGACGGCTCTGGCTGCTCCTGTCTGGCGGACGGCTCTGGCTGCTCCTGTCTGGCGGACGGCTCTGGCTGCTCGGGACAGACGGGCAGCTCTGACGGCTCGGGACAGACGGGCAGCTCTGACGGCTCGGGACAGACGGGCAGCTCTGACGGCTCGGGACAGACGGGCAGCTCTGACGGCTCGGGACAGACGGGCAGCTCTGACGGCTCGGGACAGACGGGCAGCTCTGACGGCTCGGGACAGACGGACAGTGCAGGCGGCACTGGGCAGACGGCAGACTCTGGCCGGCTGAGGCGCACAGTAGGCCTGGTGCGTGGTACCGGAACTGGAGGTACCGGGCTAAGGACACGCACCTCAAGGCTAGTGCGGGGAGCAGCAACAGGACGCACAGGAGGCTTGGTGCGTGGTACCGGAACTGGTGGTACCGGGCTGGAGACACGCACCAAAGGGCTAGTGCGTGGAGGAGGAACAGGGCTCTGGAGACGCACAGGAGGCTTGGTGCGTGGTGCCGGAACTGGTGGTACTGGGCTGGGGCGGGGAGGTGGCGCCGGATATACCGGACCATGCAGGCGTACTGGCTCCCTTGAGCACTGAGCCTGCCCAACCTTACCTGGTTGTATGCTCCCCGTAGCCCGACCAGTGCGGGGAGGTGGAATTTCCCGCACTGGGCTGTGTTGGCGAACCGGGGACACCATGCGTAAGGCTGGTGCCATGTATGCCGGCCCGAGGAGACGCACTGGAGACCAGACGCGTTGAGCCGGCTTCATGGCACCTGGCTCAATGCTCAATCTAGCCCGGCCGATACGTGGAGCTGGAATGTACCGAACCGGGCTATGCACACGTACAGGAGACACCGTGCGCTCTACCGCATAACACGGTGTCTGCCCGTACTCTCGCTCTCCACGGTAAGATCAGGAAGTTGGCGCAGGTCTCCTAACTGACTTCGCCACACTACCCTTTAGCCCCCCCCCCCAAGAAATTTTTGGGCTTCCTACCGCTTCGTCGTTCTGCCTCCATTCGCCGGTATCCCTCCGCACATTGCTCCATCGAATCCCAGGCGGGCTCCGGCACTCTCCTTGGGTCGATCGCCCACCTGTCGATCTCCTCCCAGGTTGTATAACCCAGATCCTTCTCCTGCTTCCGTGCTGCCTCCTCATACCGCTGCCTCTCTGCTTTCGCTGCCTCCAGCGCAGCTTTGGGGCGGCGATATTCTCCCGGTTGTGCCCAGGGTCCTCCGCTGTCCAGAATTTCCTCCCAATTCCTATAATCGTGCGTTCGCTGCTGCTGCCTTGATTCACGCTGCTTGGTCCTGGTATGGTGGGTAATTCTGTCACGATCGTCTTGATGAGGAAGAGTGGACCAAGGCGCAGCGTGAGAGAAATACATCTTCTTTTATTTAGAGAAGACGAAACATGAAAAAAAACGAACACTTTTACAAAACAACAAACGACCGTGAAGCTACAAACGTAAGTGCATACACAAGCTACAAACGTTAAACATAGACAATTACCCACAACAGCCCAATGCCTATGGCTGCCTTAAATATGGCTCCCAATCAGAGACAATGAATGACAGCTGTCTCTGATTGAGAACCATTCAGGCAACCATAGACATACCTAGACACCTACACTCAACACAAACCCATACACTCTAACAAAACCCCCTAGACACTACAACCACCCAAGACAAGACAAAAACACAAACATCCCCCCTGTCACACCCTGACCTAACCAAAATATTACAGAAAATAAAGATAACTAAGGCCAGGGCGTGACAACGCTAGAACATGCAATCAGCTGACAGTAGATACACAGTGTATCTACTGTGGTCCACCTTGTGTCAAGACTATTTCTGTACTGTGATCCAGTAACGGAAGTACGTCATGTCATTGCTATACTGAGCATATGATGTGTGTGTATGCTCCTCTTGCTGTGTGTGTGTGTGTGTGTGTGTGTGTGTGTGTGTGTGTGTGTGTGTGTGTGTGTGTGTGTGTGTGTGTGTGTGTGTGTGTGTGTGTCTCTGTGTGTGTGTGTGTGTGTGTGTGTGTGTGTGTGTGTGTGTGTGTGTGTGTGTGTGTGTGTGTGTGTGTGTGTGTGTGTGTGTGCGTGCGTGCGTGCGTGCGTGCGTGCGTGCGTGCGTGCGTGCGTGCGTGCGTGCGTGTGTGTGTGTGTGTGTGCGCGCTCTGTGCCCTGGACGAAGATGAAAAGTTGTGTGGACTTGTAACCCCTCTTCCCCCGCCGGTAATCACCCGGGAGCCCTGTAATCCCTGGTGCATGCAGATGCTGCTGCCAGGAATATTACTGTTCATAATATTAATCTGCTCTCATATTCCTTTCTTTTACCAAGATGAGGCTTCCTCACGCGCCATGTTCTTATGGGAATTAACTGTACTACAAGGGGATTCATCCAGAGGTAGATTTCTCCTCCTCGTCAGAGAAGGGATCAAGCCTTAACCCAGCCTGAGGTCGTTTCAGTATCAGTGCTTTAAGGAACGGAACACCCGCACGCACCACCGTCCTCACATCTCCATATCCTCATAAACACTCCTCAGAGACATGAAAGACGACGTTCCTCCACAGTAGGGACTCTCTCCATCCACGTCCCACATGAATCATGTCAGCTGAATGAAGATCCAGAGGGAGGTGAGCTAAAGCTGCTTTAAGGTGCTATGTCGTCCCCCCAGCAGGCTGTGATACCTGGCTTAGCAGCAGGTAAACCCAGTACCACAGGCTGGGGACAGCTACTATTGTCTCCATCCAGCTGATCAAAGACACTGACACAGCACCCGTATCACTAGAACAGGAATGAATGGGAATCATCATCAACCAGGCAGATGGGTTCAGTTCAGGCGTGTGGTTGAAACCTCTCTCCATCAGTCTTCAGACTATCATTTGGTTGGGTACTATCTGTTAGACATGTCTCCCGGAGGCAAGGTGGATTTGTGCTTTTTCATGTATCTTTCAACAACGGCCGGTCGAATGGTAACACATAAATGTATGAAGAATTAGTGAAGCTAATGACTGAAATTAGTTTAACCATGGAGTGGCTTTCATTGAAGTGTGATTACACTCATACTGGGGCGGCAGGGTATCTAGTGGTTAGACTGTTGGACTAGTAACCGAAAGGTTGCAAGATCAAATCCCTGAGCTGACAAGGTAAAAGTCTGTTGTTCTGCCTCTGAACAAGGCAGTTAACCCACTGTTCCTAGGCTGTCATTGAAAATAAGAATTTGTTCTTAACTGACTTGCCTAGTTAAATAAAGGTAAAACATTTTCATAAATACTGTTTGCACTACTCAGTGTTGTACCTCTGACTTTCTTGTACCTCTCACTCTCTCTCTTGTTTCGTCACTGTAGTGGAGTGAGTTCATCCACAGTGCTGCTTCACATCACAACACAGTAACTAATAATTGCTTACAGATATGTGAGTGGATCTGTAGTCTTGCGAGCTGGAACAACAACCACAATCCCACAGTCCCACCGTCCTCAAATGGCTTCCTACTGTTTATTAGTTGATGGTTTCCTTCCTCTGATGGCCTGTGCATGTACTTGCATGAAATGTTTGAGTTGCTGTGGAATTGGATGCAGTCAGTCCACTGTGGAACAGACTGGCGGGTGTATATATAAATGCAATCAGGAAGTGGAGGTGAGATGCAGAGTGTGTGTGTGTATATGTGTGTGAGTGTGAGGTGCGACTGCAGAGCAGAGGTGGCAGTGGCGTGTGAAATCTGTTGGGCAGGATTGACAGCAGGATGACTGATACCTGTAAAATAAAATATACCTCTGAGAGAGGAGATTATTCTCCTTTGTGTTTTACAAAACACCCTCCATGACACCACTGAAGGATTGCTTCATCCCTGAGGAGAGAGAGGGAGAGGGAGGAAGAGAAGAGAGAGAAAACAAAGCCGATCCGAAGTTAGGCTGATATGATGAAGAGAGAGAGACAGAGCGGCCCAAAGCCGACACATTCTGATTGTTTTGATGTCTGGGAAACACACAGTCAATTATAAAGGCTCAGTGCATAGCAGAGCTGTTTGTTCTGTTTCCAGACAGAGCAGAACAACTCAACTGATAACTTGTAATGGAAAATCATTCTATTGAAACAGTGGAGCATTTACATGGCTCTACGTTGATGTATCGACTTCACTATGTAAAACCTAGGGAGTCGATTAGAACATCAACATTATTTCTACATTACCAGGATGTGATTCCTCGCTAGATTTTGAAGGAATGGGACAAAGAAGAAAGGTGGAGGGATGTGTAATGTCCCCTATTGATCCATGATGTGAACTCGTGTTGGTCTGGGTGTAAATGGCCTGGCACCTGGTAACCCCTGGCTTCTCTCTACAGGCGTATTAGTCACCATTAGGTGCTCTGGGGTCACCTTGCTATGAGCTTCTTTATCCCCGATGGAGGTGACATAGTCAGAGTGCCACTTTGCATAACATTAGACTAGTGTCTTAACCTTGAACCAGGAAAATCTTTTCTCCCATAGTTAGTGAAGATTTCCAATGCACTGCTATAAGGCCTTTGGGATTTAACCATCACCATCGTCACACCATCTGACCCCCCATCTCCCTTTTATGCGTAGCGTGGGTGGGTGGGCGGGTGTCCTGTTAGCTATCAGTATAAATGCAGACCACCAGCCATGCATCCACTGGGTAATTATTCAATTTCCAAGATAAATCTGGTGTATAGTGTCATATCCATCATGGCTGTCACCTCTTGTACAGAGAGGTAGGGCACTAAATGGAAGGCTTTTTGCTCATATGCACTTCTATATAGTCATCAATTCTGAGCAGTTCATTCATTGTTTCATTTGACAGACGGGAGCTAATAATGAACGATCAGCTAATGCCCCTCAAACTGAACAGAGGAGTCGAACACAGAGGCCTGTGTGTGTGTGTGTGTGTGTGTGTGTGTGTGTGTGTGTGTGTGCGTGTGTGCGTGTGTGCGTGTGTGCGTGTGTGCGTGTGCGTGCGTGCGTGCGTGCGTGCGTGCGTGCGTGCGTGCGTGCGTGCGTGCGTGCGTGTGTGGTGTGCGTACGTGTGTGTGTGTGTATTTGGAGGCATAATTCTTTGGGCACATACAGTATTAGATAGGGCCTGTTCCCGTTTCTCTCTTCCATCCAGAGAGAGAATCCTATCCTCGCCTCCATTTTCAAGGTTGCTGTCCTGTGTCCTGTATACATGCAGACAATGTCCAAAATGTGTAACGATCAATATTTTGACCAGCTATTTAATCAAGAGAAACCACCTATAAACAAGTGTTAACAAAGGTTTCTGTCTGATACCAGCGTGGGTTTACAGCGTGTATACATTGGGAATGGATGTGAAAACAGTGGTTTGGTCTTCAGACCGTGTCTACAGGGGGATCCTAAACCTTGTCCCTGCCTTGTTTGACAGTAATAAACATTGCTTGTCCACTCAGGAGCAACATGGGAAAGATTTAGGCGGAGGCGGTGGGATGATGTTTTTGTGATGTGTTATTTTGGTGGACATCAGATTAGGGATGTTACTCTTGATATAAAGCTAAAGAAAGGCTTTTGGGCTGATTGAGGTCACGGCAGGTTATGTGATGTACTGAATAGCTATATTCAGGCAATATTGGGGAGATTTGGGGTAGGCTAAAAGATGACAACAATATTTCCTCTTTCCTTAATGTTTTTAGGCACTAATGTTCTGAAATGTATTCAAAAGACACAACTGAATCCTATGCTCAGTAATGTTATGTTCTGTCTTTTGAATACATTTTGGGACTATAGTGCATCAATGACAAATTATAATCTATTGTTCAGGCATCAAAAGATTGATGTAAACAAAATCAACTAAACAATGTTTTTAATACAAACATTGTATGACCTCATAAAATTATAAGCAAACCATCATTTTATTTTTTACAAGGAAGAAAAATGTGATTGGCTCAGTCAACGACTTTCGTTTCTCAGAAAGATGGGTTTGTGTTGAAAAGGGGGGGGATCATTTTACACCTATGATTGAAAAACAGCCTGAAAACATCCACCATACAACTAATGTGCTATTTGGTGCCAGATACAAGACATCTCATCTGACACTCTTTGATATTAGTTGTTCAACAAAAGAGGGAGCGACAATTCATCGTAAAAAGTGTAATTTAATGACATACACTCACCTATGTATTGGGGATATTAGGGGGATATTAGTTTAGAATATGGATACCCTCCACATCTACCACCTCCACAATCACACAATAGATATCAATAGCTCCCGTGATGGTAGTCCAGGAGGCCCAGGCTGGCTGAAATGCTAAGATATGTAATGTGTTTCATGCATGGCTGCTCCTGATGCATTTACAGTAATTGATTTTTTTCAACGATTTCCAAAGCCGCCTTGAGATCCCGCTGGCTCTAGCTCTTTCTTGCATGTTTTAAAGGGGAGTGCAGTCACGTCACGCATGGCTTAATTCCACAGATACGCACGCCACGTTGAGCCACCTCTCCGGTAATTCAGTCTGGCCTTTTCACATGGAGGTGATCACCTCGCCCCTGGACAGGACACAGGGGTAACAGGGGTGCAGGGGGGCTGGGACTGGCCTCTATAGAGCCCCATACTGTGGCTAATGCCCACACCACTCACACACACTCCTGATCTCTGGTTAATCCACACACACACACACACACACACACACACACACACACACACACACACACACACACACACACACACACACACACACACACACACACACACACACACACACACACACTCACTGATACACACACCCACACATATACACTAATACACACAGACCTAGATACCCAACCATACATCTTCAACAACAAAACCTGTCCTCATATTTTCCTCTGTGGCATATTAACATAGGTTGAGTAGTGACACTGTAAGGAGGTTCTTTCTCTAGATGTGCATTGTGTTGGGGTCACATGTGGCAGGTGAGATAAGATGGCCTGCTGGATCTTGACTGTTCCTCCTATGAGCATGAGAGAGGCCAATTCAGAATCTTGACTTATCAGAATGTTGATGAGTGACTTGAAGTCTTTTGTGACTCATTCATTCAAATAAAACTGAGTGCAATGAATATCATCAACATAAATGATCAAATTTAACTCTATGAAGTTCAAGATAAGTTCAATCAAATTCCAAGATTATTTTGTTTAGCTTTTGTTTGAAATGGCACACCTACAGTATATGTCATACTATTCTAGAGTCTACAGTAACCTATATGTCATAGTGTTATCGAGTCTACAGTAACCTATATGTCATATTGTTCTAGTCTACAGTAACCTATATGTCATATTGTTCTAGAGTCTACAGTAACCTATATGTCATATTCTTCTAGAGTCTACAGTAACCTATATGTCATATTCTTCTAGAGTCTACAGTAACCTATATGTCATATTGTTCTAGAGTCTAAAGTAAACTATATGTCATATTGTTCTAGAGTCTACAGTAACCTATATGTCACATTGTTCTAGTCTACAGTAACCTATAAGTCATATTGTTCTAGAGTCTACAGTAACCTATATGTCATATTGTTCTAGAGTCTACAGTAACCCATATGTCATATTGTTATAGAGTCTACAGTAACCAATATGTAATATTGTTCTAGTCTACAGTAACCCATATGTCATATTGTTATAGAGTCTACAGTAACCTATATGTCATATTGTTCTAGAGTCTACAGTAACCTATATGTCATATTGTTCTAGAGTCTACAGTAACCTATATGTCATATTGTTCTAGAGTCTACAGTAACCTATATGTCATATTGTCATATTGTTCTAGTCTACAGTAACCTATATGTCATATTGTTCTAGAGTCTACAGTAACCTATATGTCATATTGTTCTAGTCTACAGTAACTTATATGTCATATTGTTCTAGAGTCTACAGTAACCTATATATCATATTGTTCTAGAGTCTACAGAAACCTATATGTCATATTGTTCTAGTCTACAGTAACCTATATGTCATATTGTTCTAGAGTCTACAGTAACCTATATGTCATATTGTTCTAGTCTACAGTAACCTATATGTCATATTGTTCTAGAGTCTACAGTAACATATATGGCATATTGTTCTAGTCTACAGTAACCTATATGTCATATTGTTCTAGAGTCTACAGTATGTCATATTGTTCTAGTCTACAGTAACCTATATGTCATATTGTTCTAGAGTCTACAGTAACCTATATGTCATATTGTTCTAGTCTACAGTAACCTATATGTCATATTGTTATAGATTCTACAGTAACCCATATGTCATATTGTTATAGAGTCTACAGTAACCTATATGTCATATTGTTCTAGTCTACAGTAACCTATATGTCATATTGTTATAGAGTCTTAAGTAACCTATATGTCATATTGTTATAGAGTCTACAGTAACCTATATGTCATATTGTTCTAGAGTCTACAGTATGTCATATTGTCATATTGTTCTAGTCTACAGTAACCTATATGTCATATTGTTATAGAGTCTTAAGTAACCTATATGTCATATTGTTCTAGAGTCTACAGTAACCTATATGTCATATTGTTCTAGTCTACAGTAACCTATATGTCATATTGTTCTAGAGTCTACAGTAACCTATATGTCATATTGTTCTAGAGTCTACAGTAACCTATATGTCATATTGTTATAGAGTCTACAGTAACCCATATGTCATATTGTTATAGAGTCTACAGTAACCTATATGTCATATTGTTCTCGAGTCTACAGTAACCTATATGTCATATTGTTCAAGAGTCTACAGTAACCTATATGTCATATTGTTCTAGTCTACAGTAACCTATATGTCATATTGTTCTAGAGTCTACAGTAACCTATATGTCATATTGTTCTAGAGTCTACAGTAACCTATATGTCATATTGTTCTAGAGTCTACAGTAACCTATATGTTATATTGTTCTCGAGTCTACAGTAACCTATATGTCATATTGTTCTAGAGTCTACAATAACCTATATGTCATATTGTTCTAGTCTACAGTAACCTATATGTCATATTGTTCTAGAGTCTACAGTAACCTATATGTCATATTATTCTAGTCTACAGTAACCTATATGCCATATTGTTCTAGTCTACAGTAACCTATATGTCACATTGTTCTAGTCTACAGTAACCTATATGTCATATTGTTCTAGGGTCTACAGTAACCTATATGTCATATTGTTCTAGAGTCTACAGTAACCCATATGTCATATTGTTCTAGAGTCTACAGTAACCAATATGTAATATTGTTCTAGTCTACAGTAACCCATATGTCATATTGTTATAGAGTCTACAGTAACCTATATGTCATATTGTTCTAGAGTCTACAGTAACCTATATGTCATATTGTTCTAGATTCTACAGTAACCTATATGTCATATTGTCATATTGTTCTAGTCTACAGTAACCTATATGTCATAGTGTTCTAGAGTCTACAGTAACCTATATGTCATATTGTTCTAGAGTCTACAGTAACCTATATGTCATATTGTCATATTGTTCTAGTCTACAGTAACCTATATGTCATAGTGTTCTAGAGTCTACAGTAACCTATATGTCATATTGTTCTAGTCTACAGTAACTTATATGTCATATTGTTCTAGAGTCTACAGTAACCTATATATCATATTGTTCTAGAGTCTACAGAAACCTATATGTCATATTGTTCTAGTCTACAGTAACCTATATGTCATATTGTTCTAGAGTCTACAGTAACCTATATGTCATATTGTTCTAGTCTACAGTAACCTATATGTCATATTGTTCTAGGGTCTACAGTAACATATATGGCATATTGTTCTAGTCTACAGTAACCTATATATCATATTGTTCTAGAGTCTACAGTATGTCATATTGTCATATTGTTCTAGTCTACAGTAACCTATATGTCATATTGTTCTAGAGTCTACAGTAACCTATATGTCATATTGTTCTAGTCTACAGTAACCTATATGTCATATTGTTATAGATTCTACAGTAACCCATATGTCATATTGTTATAGAGTCTACAGTAACCTATATGTCATATTGTTCTAGTCTACAGTAACCTATATGTCATATTGTTATAGAGTCTTAAGTAACCTATATGTCATATTGTTCTAGAGTCTACAGTAACCTATATGTCATATTGTTCTAGAGTCTACAGTATGTCATATTGTCATATTGTTCTAGTCTACAGTAACCTATATGTCATATTGTTATAGAGTCTTAAGTAACCTATATGTCATATTGTTCTAGAGTCTACAGTAACCTATATGTCATATTGTTCTAGAGTCTACAGTAACCTATATGTCATATTGTTATAGATTCTACAGTAACCCATATGTCATATTGTTATAGAGTCTACAGTAACCTATATGTCATATTGTTCTCGAGTCTACAGTAACCTATATGTCATATTGTCATATTGTTCTAGTCTACAGTAACCTATATGTCATAGTGTTCTAGAGTCTACAATAACCTATATGTCATATTGTTCTAGAGTCTACAGTATGTCATATGTCATATTGTTCTAGAGTCTACAGTAACCTATATGTCATATTGTTCTAGTCTACAGTAACCTATATGTCATATTGTTCTAGAGTCTACAGTAACCTATATGTCATATTGTTCTAGTCTACAGTAACCTATATGTCATATTGTTCTAGAGTCTACAGTAACCTATATGTCATATTGTTCTAGAGTCTACAGTAACCTATATGTCATATTGTTCTAGAGTCTACAGTAACCTATATGTCATATTGTTCTAGTCTACAGTAACCTATATGTCATATTGTTCTAGAGTCTACAGTATGTCATATTGTTCTAGTCTACAGTAACCTATATGTCATATTGTTGTAGAGTCTACAGTAACCTATATGTCATATTGTTATAGAGTCTACAGTAACCTATATGTCATATTGTTCTAGAGTCTACAGTAACCTATATGTCATATTGTTCTAGAGTCTACAGTATGTCATATTGTTCTAGTCTACAGTAACCTATATGTCATACTGTTGTAGAGTCTACAGTAACCTATATGTCATATTGTTATAGAGTCTACAGTAACCTATATGTCATATTGTTCTAGAGTCTACAGTAACCTATATGTCATATTATTCTAATCTACAGTAACCTATATGTCATATTGTTATAGACTCTACAGTAACCCATATGTCATATTGTTATAGAGTCTACAGTAACCTATATGTCATATTGTTCTCGAGTCTACAGTAACCTATATGTCATTTTGTTCTAGAGTCTACAGTAACCTATATCTCATATTGTTCTAGAGTCTACAGTAACCTATATGTCATATTGTTCTAGTCTACAGTAACCTATATGTCATATTGTTCTAGAGTCTACAGTATGTCATATTGTCATATTGTTCTAGTCTACAGTAACCTAGATGTCATATTGTTCTAGAGTCTACAGTAACCTATATGTCATATTGTTCTAGAGTCTACAGTAACCTATATGTCATATTGTTCTCGAGTCTACAGTAACCTATATGTCATATTGTTCTAGAGTCTACAGTAACCTATATCTCATATTGTTCTAGAGTCTACAGTAACCTATATGTCATATTGTTTTAGAGTCTACAGTAGCCTATATGTCATATTGTTCTAGTCTACAGTAACCTATATGTCATATTGTTCTAGAGTCTACAGTAACCTATATGTCATATTGTTCTAGAGTCTACAGTAACCTATATGTCATATTGTTCTAGTCTACAGTAACCTATATGTCATATTGTTCTAGAGTCTACAGTATGTCATATTGTCATATTGTTCTAGTCTACAGTAACCTATATGTCATATTGTTATAGAGTCTTAAGTAACCTATATGTCATATTGTTCTAGTCTACAGTAACCTATATGTCATATTGTTATAGAGTCTTAAGTAACCTATATGTCATATTGTTCTAGAGTCTACAGTAACCCATATGTCATATTGTTATTGAGTCTACAGTAACCTATATGTCATATTGTTCTCGAGTCTACAGTAACCTATATGTCATATTGTTCTAGAGTCTACAGTAACCTATATGTCATATTGTTCTAGTCTACAGTAACCTATATGTCATATTGTTCTCGAGTCTACAGTAACCTATATGTCATATTGTTCTAGAGTCTACAGTAACCCATATGTCATATTGTTATTGAGTCTACAGTAACCTATATGTCATATTGTTCTAGAGTCTACAGTAACCTATATGTCATATTGTTCTAGAGTCTACAGTAACCTATATGTCATATTGTTCTAGTCTACAGTAACCTATATGTCATATTGTTCTAGAGTCTACAGTAACCTATATGTCATATTGTTCTAGAGTCTACAGTAACCTATATGTCATATTGTTCTAGAGTCTACAGTAACCTATATGTCATATTGTTCTAGAGTCTACAGTAACCTATATGTCATATTGTTCTAGAGTCTACAGTAACCTATATGTCATATTGTTCTAGTCTACAGTAACCTATATGTCATATTGTTCTAGAGTCTACAGTAACCTATATGTCATATTGTTCTAGAGTCTACAGTAACCTATATGTCATATTGTTCTAGAGTCTACAGTAACCTATATGTCATATTGTTCTAGTCTACAGTAACATATATGTCATATTGTTCTAGTCTACAGTAACCTATATGTCATATTGTTCTAGAGTCTACAGTAACCTATATGTCATATTGTTCTAGTCTACAGTAACCTATATGTCATATTGTTCTAGAGTCTACAGTAACCTATATCATATATTGTTCTAGTCTACAGTTACCTATATGTCATATTGTTCTAGAGTCTACAGTAACCTATATGTCATATTGTTCTAGTCTACAGTAACCTATATGTCATATTGTTCTAGAGTCTACAGTATGTCATATTGTCATATTGTTCTAGTCTACAGTAACCTAGATGTCATATTGTTCTAGAGTCTACAGTAACCTGTATGTCATATTGTTATAGAGTCTACAGTAGCCTATATGTCATATTGTTCTAGAGTCTACAGTAACCTATATGTCATATTGTTCTAGTCTACAGTAATCTATATGTCATATTGTTCTAGAGTCTACAGTAACCTATATGTCATATTGTTCTAGAGTCTACAGTAACCTATATGCCATATTGTTCTAGTCTACAGTAACCTATATGTCATATTGTTCTAGAGTCTACAGTAACCTATATCTTATATTGTTCTAGTCTACAGTAACCTATATGTCATATTGTTCTAGAGTCTACAGTAACCTATATGTCATATTGTTCTAGTCTACAGTAACCTATATGTCATATTGTTCTAGAGTCTACAGTATGTCATATTGTCATATTGTTCTAGTCTACAGTAACCTATATGTCATATTGTTCTAGAGTCTTAAGTAACCTATATGTCATATTGTTCTAGTCTACAGTAACCTATATGTCATATTGTTATAGAGTCTTAAGTAACCTATATGTCATATTGTTCTAGAGTCTACAGTAACCCATATGTCATATTGTTATTGAGTCTACAGTAACCTATATGTCATATTGTTCTCGAGTCTACAGTAACCTATATGTCATATTGTTCTAGAGTCTACAGTAACCTATATGTCATATTGTTCTAGAGTCTACAGTAACCTATATGTCATATTGTTCTAGAGTCTACAGTAGCCTATATGTCATATTGTTCTAGAGTCTACAGTAACCTATATGTCATATTGTTCTAGTCTACAGTAACCTATATGTCATATTGTTCTAGAGTCTACAGTAACCTATATGTCATATTGTTCTAGAGTCTACAGTAACCTATATGTTATATTGTTCTCGAGTCTACAGTAACCTATATGTCATATTGTTCTAGTCTACAGTAACCTATATGTCATATTGTTCTAGTCTACAGTAACCTATATCTCATATTGTTCTAGAGTCTACAGTAACCTATATGTCATATTGTTCTAGTCTACAGTAACCTATATGTCATATTGTTCTAGAGTCAACAGTAACCTATATCTTATTATGTTCTCGTCTACAGTTACCTATATGTCATATTGTTCTAGAGTCTACAGTAACCTATATGTCATATTGTTCTAGTCTACAGTAACCTATATGTCATATTGTTCTAGAGTCTACAGTATGTCATATTGTCATATTGTTCTAGTCTACAGTAACCTAGATGTCATATTGTTCTAGAGTCTACAGTAACCTATATGTCATATTGTTATAGAGTCTTAAGTAACCTATATGTCATATTGTTCTAGAGTCTACAGTAACCTATATGTCATATTGTTATAGATTCTACAGTAACCCATATGTCATATTGTTATAGAGTCTACAGTAACCTATATGTCATATTGTTCTAGAGTCTATAGTAACCTATATGTCATATTGTTCTAGAGTCTACAGTAACCTATATGTCATATTGTTCTAGTCTACAGTAACCTATATGTCATATTGTTCTAGAGTCTACAGTAACCTATATGTCATATTGTTCTAGAGTCTACAGTAACCTATATGTCATATTGTTCTAGAGTCTACAGTAACCTATATGTCATATTGTTCTAGTCTACAGTAACCTATATGTCATATTGTTCTAGAGTCTACAGTAACCTATATCTTATATTGTTCTAGTCTACAGTTACCTATATGTCATATTGTTCTAGAGTCTACAGTAACCTATATGTCATATTGTTCTAGTCTACAGTAACCTATATGTCATATTGTTCTAGAGTCTACAGTATGTCATATTGTCATATTGTTCTAGTCTACAGTAACCTATATGTACATATTGTTCTAGAGTCTACAGTAACCTAGTATGTCATATTGTTATAGAGTCTACAGTAAGCCTATATGTCATATTGTTCTAGAGTCTACAGTAAACCTATATGTCATATTGTTCTAGAGTCTACAGTAATCCTATAGGTCATATTGTTCTAGAGTCTACAGTAACCTATATTTCATATTGTTCTAGAGTCTACAGTAACCTATATGTCCATATTGTTCTAGGTCTACAGTAACCTATATGTCATATTGTTCTAGAGTCTACAGTAACCTATATCTTATATTGTTCTAGTCTACAGTAACCTATATGTCATATTGTTCTAGAGTCTACAGTAACCTATATGTCATATTGTTCTAGTCTACAGTAACCTATATGTCATATTGTTCTAGAGTCTACAGTAACTTGTATGTCATATTGTTCTAGTCTACAGTAACCTATATGTCATATTGTTCTAGAGTCTACAGTAACCTATATGTCATATTGTTCTAGAGTCTACAGGAACCTATATGTCATATTGTTCTAGTCTACAGTAACCTATATGTCATATTGTTATAGAGTCTACAGTAACCTATATGTCATATTGTTCTAGATCTCAGTAACCTATATGTCATATTG